>NW_027488786.1:300000-389820 GCF_050948215.1 Halictus rubicundus
TATCCTATCCTCTATCCTATCCTATCCTGTATCCTATCCAATCCTCTATCTTATCCTATCATCTATCCTCTATCCTATCCAATCCTCTATCCTATCCTATCCTCTATCCTATCCTATCCTCTATCCTATCCGATCCTCTATCCTCTATCCGATCCTATCCTCTATCCCATCCTATCCTCTATCCTATCCTATCCTCTATCCTATCCTATCCTCTATCCTATCCTATCATCTATCCTCAATCCCATCCTTTCCTGTATCCTATCCAATCCTCTATCCTATCCTGTCCTCTATCCTATCCTATCCTCTATCCTATCCTATGCTCTATCCTATCTTATCGTCTATCGTATCCTCTATCCTATCCTATCATCTATCCTATCCTATCCTCTATCCTATCCTATCCTCTATCCTCTATCCTCTATCCTATCCTATCCTCTATCCTATCGTATCCTCTATACTATTGTATCCTCTATCCTATCCTATCCTCTATCCTATCCTATGCTCTATCCTATCCTATCGTCTATCCTATCCTCTATCCTATCCTATCATCTATCCTATCGTATCCTCTATCCTATCCTATAGTCTATCCTATCCTATCCTCTATCCTATCCTATCCTCTATCCTATCCTATCCTCTATCCTATCCAATCTTCTATCCTATACTATCCTCTATCCTATCAAATCCCCTATCCTATCCTCTATCCTATCCTATCCTGTATCCTATCCAATCCTCTATCTTATCCTATCATCTATCCTCTATCCTATCCAATCCTCTATCCTATCCTATCCACTATCCTATCCTATCCTCTATCCTATCCTATTCTCTATCCTATCCTATCGTCTATCCTATCCTCTATCCTATCCTATCATCTATCCTATCCTATCCTCTATCCTCAATCCTATCCTTTCCTGTATCCTATCCAATCCTCTATCCTATCCTGTCCTCTATCCTATCCTATCCTCTATCCTATCCTATGCTCTATCCTATCATATCGTCTATCCTATCCTCTATCCTATCCTATCATCTATCCTATCCTATCCTCTATCCTATCCTATCCTCTATCCTCTATCCTATCATATCCTCTATCCTATCCTATCCTCTATAGTAGCCTATCATCTATACTATCCCTGTCCTCTATCCTATCCTATCCTCTATCCTATCCTATGCTCTATCCTATCCTATCGTCTATCCTATCCTCTATCCTATCCTATCATCTATCCTATCCTATCCTATATCCTATCCTATCCTCTATCCTATACTATCCTCTATCCTATCCTATCCTCTATCCTATCCTATCCTCTATCCTATCCAATCCTCTATCCTATCCTATCCTCTATCCTATCCTATGCTCTATCCTATCCTATCGTCTATCCTATCCTCTATCCTATCCTATCATCTATCCTATCCTATCCTCTATCCTATCCTATCCTATCCTCTATCCTATCCTATCCTCTATCCTATCCTATCCTCTATCCTATCCTATCCTCTATCCTATCCTATCCTATATCCTATCCTATCCTCTATCCTATCATATCCTCTATCCTATCCTATCCTCTATCCTATCCTATGCTCTATCCTATCCTATCGTCTATCCTATCCTCTATCCTATCCTATCATCTATCCTATCCTATCCTATCCTCTATCCTATCCTATCCTCTATCCTATCCTATCCTCTATCCTATCAAATCCCCTATCCTATCCTCTATCCTATCCTATCCTCTATCCTATCCTATCTTCTATCCTATCCTATCCTCTATCCTATCCTATCCTATCCTCTATCCTATCCTATCCTCTATCCTATCCTATCCTCTATCCTATCCTATCCTCTATCCTATCCTATCCTCTATCCTATCCTATGCTCTATCCTATCCTATCGTCTATCCTATCCTATGCTCTATCCTATCCTATCGTCTATCCTATCCTCTATCCTATCCTATCCTCTATCCTATCCTATCCTCTATCCTATCCTATCCTATATCCTATCCTATCCTCTATCCTATCATATCCTCTATCCTATCCTATCCTCTATCCTATCCTATCCTATCCTCTATCCTATCCTATCCTCTATCCTATCCTATCCTCTATCCTATAATATCCTCTATCCTATCCTATCCTCTATCCAATCCTATGCTCTATCCTATCCTATCGTCTATCGTATCCTCTATCCTATCCTATCATCTATCCTATCCTATCCTCTATCCTATCCTATCCTCTATCCTCTATCCTCTATCCTATCCTATCCTCTATCCTATCGTATCCTCTATACTATTGTATCCTCTATCCTATCCTATCCTCTATCCTATCCTATGCTCTATCCTATCCTATCGTCTATCCTATCCTCTATCCTATCCTATCATCTATCCTATCGTATCCTCTATCCTATCCTATAGTCTATCCTATCCTATCCTCTATCCTATCCTATCCTCTATCCTATCCTATCCTCTATCCTATCCAATCTTCTATCCTATACTATCCTCTATCCTATCAAATCCCCTATCCTATCCTCTATCCTATCCTATCCTGTATCCTATCCAATCCTCTATCTTATCCTATCATCTATCCTCTATCCTATCCAATCCTCTATCCTATCCTATCCACTATCCTATCCTATCCTCTATCCTATCCTATTCTCTATCCTATCCTATCGTCTATCCTATCCTCTATCCTATCCTATCATCTATCCTATCCTATCCTCTATCCTCAATCCTATCCTTTCCTGTATCCTATCCAATCCTCTATCCTATCCTGTCCTCTATCCTATCCTATCCTCTATCCTATCCTATGCTCTATCCTATCATATCGTCTATCCTATCCTCTATCCTATCCTATCATCTATCCTATCCTATCCTCTATCCTATCCTATCCTCTATCCTCTATCCTATCATATCCTCTATCCTATCCTATCCTCTATAGTAGCCTATCATCTATACTATCCCTGTCCTCTATCCTATCCTATCCTCTATCCTATCCTATGCTCTATCCTATCCTATCGTCTATCCTATCCTCTATCCTATCCTATCATCTATCCTATCCTATCCTATATCCTATCCTATCCTCTATCCTATACTATCCTCTATCCTATCCTATCCTCTATCCTATCCTATCCTCTATCCTATCCAATCCTCTATCCTATCCTATCCTCTATCCTATCCTATGCTCTATCCTATCCTATCGTCTATCCTATCCTCTATCCTATCCTATCATCTATCCTATCCTATCCTCTATCCTATCCTATCCTATCCTCTATCCTATCCTATCCTCTATCCTATCCTATCCTCTATCCTATCCTATCCTCTATCCTATCCTATCCTATATCCTATCCTATCCTCTATCCTATCATATCCTCTATCCTATCCTATCCTCTATCCTATCCTATGCTCTATCCTATCCTATCGTCTATCCTATCCTCTATCCTATCCTATCATCTATCCTATCCTATCCTATCCTCTATCCTATCCTATCCTCTATCCTATCCTATCCTCTATCCTATCAAATCCCCTATCCTATCCTCTATCCTATCCTATCCTCTATCCTATCCTATCTTCTATCCTATCCTATCCTCTATCCTATCCTATCCTATCCTCTATCCTATCCTATCCTCTATCCTATCCTATCCTCTATCCTATCCTATCCTCTATCCTATCCTATCCTCTATCCTATCCTATGCTCTATCCTATCCTATCGTCTATCCTATCCTATGCTCTATCCTATCCTATCGTCTATCCTATCCTCTATCCTATCCTATCCTCTATCCTATCCTATCCTCTATCCTATCCTATCCTATATCCTATCCTATCCTCTATCCTATCATATCCTCTATCCTATCCTATCCTCTATCCTATCCTATCCTATCCTCTATCCTATCCTATCCTCTATCCTATCCTATCCTCTATCCTATAATATCCTCTATCCTATCCTATCCTCTATCCAATCCTCTATCCTATCCTATCGTCTATACTATCCTATCCTCTATCCTATCCTATCCTCTATCCTATCCTATGCTCTATCCTATCCTATCGTCTATCCTATCCTCTATTCAATCCTCTATCCTATCCTATCCTATCCTCTATCCTATCCTATCTTCTATACTATTCTATCCTCTATCCTATCAAATCCCCTATCCTATCCTCTATCCTATCCTATCCGGTATCCTATCCAATCCTCAATCCTATCCTATCATCTATCCTCAATCCTATCCTTTCCTGTATCCTATCCAATCCTCTATCCTATCCTGTCCTCTATCCTATCCTATCCTCTATCCTATCCTATCCTCTATCCTATCCTATCATCTATCCTATCCTATCCTATCCTCTATCCTATCCTATCCTCTATCCTATCCTATCCTCTATCCTATCCTATCCTCTATCCTATCCTATCCTCTATCCTATCCTATCCTCTATCCTATCAAATCCCCTATCCTATCCTCTATCCTATCCTATCCTCTATCCTATCCTATCCTCTATCCTATCCTATCCTCTATCCTATCCTATCCTCTATCCTATCCTATCCTCTATCCTATCCTATCCTCTATCCTATCCTATCCTCTATCCTATCCTATCCTCTTTCCTATCATATCCTCTATCCTATCCTATCCTCTATCCAATCCTCTATCCTATCCTATCGTCTATACTATCCTATCCTCTATCCTCAATCCTATCCTTTCCTATATCCTATCCAATCCTCTATCCTATCCTGTCCTCTATCCTATCCTATCCTCTATCCTATCCTATCCTCTATAGTATCCTATCCTCTATACTATCCTATCCTCTATCCTATCCTATCCTCTATCCTATCCTATGCTCTATCCTATCCTATCGTCTATCCTATCCTCTATCCTATCCTATCATCTATCCTATCCTATCCTATCCTCTATCCTATCCTATCCTCTATCCTATCCTATCCTCTATCCTATCCTATGCTCTATCCTATCTTATCGTCTATCGTATCCTCTATCCTATCCTATCATCTATCCTATCCTATCCTCTATCCTATCCTATCCTCTATCCTCTATCCTCTATCCTATCCTATCCTCTATCCTATCCTATCCTCTATCCTCTATCCTCTATCCTATCCTATCCTCTATCCTATCGTATCCTCTATACTATTGTATCCTCTATCCTATCCTATCCTCTATCCTATCCTATGCTCTATCCTATCCTATCGTCTATCCTATCCTCTATCCTATCCTATCATCTATCCTATCGTATCCTCTATCCTATCCTATAGTCTATCCTATCCTATCCTCTATCCTATCCTATCCTCTATCCTATCCTATCCTCTATCCTATCCAATCTTCTATCCTATACTATCCTCTATCCTATCAAATCCCCTATCCTATCCTCTATCCTATCCTATCCTGTATCCTATCCAATCCTCTATCTTATCCTATCATCTATCCTCTATCCTATCCAATCCTCTATCCTATCCTATCCACTATCCTATCCTATCCTCTATCCTATCCTATTCTCTATCCTATCCTATCGTCTATCCTATCCTCTATCCTATCCTATCATCTATCCTATCCTATCCTCTATCCTCAATCCTATCCTTTCCTGTATCCTATCCAATCCTCTATCCTATCCTGTCCTCTATCCTATCCTATCCTCTATCCTATCCTATGCTCTATCCTATCATATCGTCTATCCTATCCTCTATCCTATCCTATCATCTATCCTATCCTATCCTCTATCCTATCCTATCCTCTATCCTCTATCCTATCATATCCTCTATCCTATCCTATCCTCTATAGTAGCCTATCATCTATACTATCCCTGTCCTCTATCCTATCCTATCCTCTATCCTATCCTATGCTCTATCCTATCCTATCGTCTATCCTATCCTCTATCCTATCCTATCATCTATCCTATCCTATCCTATATCCTATCCTATCCTCTATCCTATACTATCCTCTATCCTATCCTATCCTCTATCCTATCCTATCCTCTATCCTATCCAATCCTCTATCCTATCCTATCCTCTATCCTATCCTATGCTCTATCCTATCCTATCGTCTATCCTATCCTCTATCCTATCCTATCATCTATCCTATCCTATCCTCTATCCTATCCTATCCTATCCTCTATCCTATCCTATCCTCTATCCTATCCTATCCTCTATCCTATCCTATCCTCTATCCTATCCTATCCTATATCCTATCCTATCCTCTATCCTATCATATCCTCTATCCTATCCTATCCTCTATCCTATCCTATCCTCTATCCTATCCTATCCTCTATCCTATCCTATCCTCTATCCTATCCTATCCTCTATCCTATCCTATCCACTATCCTATCATACCCTCTATCCTATAATATCCTCTATCCTATCCTATCCTCTATCCAATCCTCTATCCTATCCTATCGTCTATCCTATCCTCTATCCTATCCTATCCTCTATCCTATCCTAGCCTCTATCCTATTCTATCCTCTATCCTATCCTATCCTCTATCCTATCAAATCCCCTATCCTATCCTCTATCCTATCCTATCCTCTATCCTATCCTATCCTCTATCCTATCCTATCCACTATCCTATCATATCCTCTATCCTATAATATCCTCTATCCTATCCTATCCTCTATCCAATCCTCTATCCTATCCTATCCTCTATCCTATCCTATCTTCTATACTATTCTATCCTCTATCCTATCAAATCCCCTATCCTATCCTCTATCCTATCCTATCCGGTATCCTATCCAATCCTCTATCCTATCCTATCATCTATCCTCAATCCTATCCTTTCCTGTATCCTATCCAATCCTCTATCCTATCCTGTCCTCTATCCTATCCTATCCTCTATCCTATCCTATGCTCTATCCTATCTTATCGTCTATCCTATCCTCTATCCTATCCTATCATCTATCCTATCCTATCCTCTATCCTATCCTATCCTCTATCCTCTATCCTCTATCCTATCCTATCCTCTATCCTATCCTATCCTCTATCCTATCCTATCCTCTATACTATTGTATCCTCTATCCTATCCTATCCTCTATCCTATCCTATGCTCTATCCTATCCTATCGTCTATCCTATCCTCTATCCTATCCTATCATCTATCCTATCCTATCCTCTATCCTCAATCCTATCCTTTCCTGTATCCTATCCAATCCTCTATCCTATCCTGTCCTCTATCCTATCCTATCCTCTATCCTATCCTATGCTCTATCCTATCCTATCGTCTATCCTATCCTCTATCCTATCCTATCATCTATCCTATCCTATCCTCTATCCTATCCTATCCTCTATCCTCTATCCTATCATATCCTCTATCCTATCCTATCCTCTATAGTATCCTATCCTCTATACTATCCTATCCTCTATCCTATCCTATCCTCTATCCTATCCTATGCTCTATCCTATCCTATCGTCTATCCTATCCTCTATCCTATCCTATCATCTATCCTATCCTATCCTATCCTCTATCCTATCCTATCCTCTATCCTATCCTATCCTCTATCCTATCCTATCCTCTATCCTATCAAATCCCCTATCCTATCCTCTATCCTATCCTATCCTCTATCCTATCCTATCTTCTATCCTATCCTATCCTCTATCCTATCCTATCCTATCCTCTATCCTATCCTATCCTCTATCCTATCCTATCCTCTACCCTATCCTATCCTCTATCCTATCCTATCCTCTATCCTATCCTATGCTCTATCCTATCCTATCGTCTATCCTATCCTATGCTCTATCCTATCCTATCGTCTATCCTATCCTCTATCCTATCCTATCCTCTATCCTATCCTATCCTCTATCCTATCCTATCCTCTATCCTATCCTATCCTCTATCCTATCCTATCCTCTATCCTATCCTATCCTCTATCCTATCAAATCCCCTATCCTATCCTCTATCCTATCCTATCCTCTATCCTATCCTATCTTCTATCCTATCCTATCCTCTATCCTATCCTATCCTATCCTCTATCCTATCCTATCCTCTATCCTATCCTATCCTCTATCCTATCCTATCCTCTATCCTATCCTATCCTCTATCCTATCCTATGCTCTATCCTATCCTATCGTCTATCCTATCCTATGCTCTATCCTATCCTATCGTCTATCCTATCCTCTATCCTATCCTATCCTCTATCCTATCCTATCCTCTATCCTATCCTATCCTCTATCCTATCCTATCCTCTATCCTATCCTATCCTCTATCCTATCCTATCCTCTATCCTATAATATCCTCTATCCTATCCTATCCTCTATCCAATCCTCTATCCTATCCTATCGTCTATACTATCCTATCCTCTATCCTATCCTATCCTCTATCCTATCCTATGCTCTATCCTATCCTATCGTCTATCCTATCCTCTATTCAATCCTCTATCCTATCCTATCCTATCCTCTATCCTATCCTATCTTCTATACTATTCTATCCTCTATCCTATCAAATCCCCTATCCTATCCTCTATCCTATCCTATCCGGTATCCTATCCAATCCTCAATCCTATCCTATCATCTATCCTCAATCCTATCCTTTCCTGTATCCTATCCAATCCTCTATCCTATCCTGTCCTCTATCCTATCCTATCCTCTATCCTATCCTATGCTCTATCCTATCTTATCGTCTATCCTATCCTCTATCCTATCCTATCATCTATCCTATCCTATCCTCTATCCTATCCTATCCTCTATCCTCTATCCTCTATCCTCTATCCTATCCTATCCTCTATCCTATCCTATCCTCTATCCTATCCTATCCTCTATCCTATCCTATCCTCTATCCTATCCTAGCCTCTATCCTATTCTATCCTCTATCCTATCCTATCCTCTATCCTATCAAATCCCCTATCCTATCCTCTATCCTATCCTATCCTCTATCCTATCCTATCCTCTATCCTATCCTATCCACTATCCTATCATATCCTCTATCCTATAATATCCTCTATCCTATCCTATCCTCTATCCAATCCTCTATCCTATCCTATCCTCTATCCTATCCTATCCTCTATCCTATCCTATCTTCTATACTATTCTATCCTCTATCCTATCAAATCCCCTATCCTATCCTCTATCCTATCCTATCCGGTATCCTATACAATCCTCTATCCTATCCTATCATCTATCCTCAATCCTATCCTTTCCTGTATCCTATCCAATCCTCTATCCTATCCTGTCCTCTATCCTATCCTATCCTCTATCCTATCCTATGCTCTATCCTATCTTATCGTCTATCCTATCCTCTATCCAATCCTATCATCTATCCTATCCTATCCTCTATCCTATCCTATCCTCTATCCTATCCTATCCTCTATCCTATCCTATCCTCTATCCTATCCTATGCTCTATCCTATCTTATCGTCTATCCTATCCTCTATCCAATCCTATCATCTATCCTATCCTATCCTCTATCCTATCCTATCCTCTATCCTATCCTATCCTCTATCCTATCCTATCCTCTATAGTATCCTATCCTCTATACTATCCTATCCTCTATCCTATCCTATCCTCTATCCTATCCTATGCTCTATCCTATCCTATCGTCTATCCTATCCTCTATCCTATCCTATCATCTATCCTATCCTATCCTATCCTCTATCCTATCCTATCCTCTATCCTATCCTATCCTCTATCCTATCCTACCCTCTATCCAATCAAATCCCCTATCCTATCCTCTATCCTATCCTATCCTCTATCATATCCTATCCTCTATCCTATCCTATCCTATCCTCTATCCTATCCTATCCTCTATCCTATCCTATCCTCTATCCTATCCTATCCTCTATCCTATCCTATCCTCTATCCTATCATATCCTCTATCCTATCCTATCCTCTATCCTATCCTATCCTCTATCCTATCCTATCCTCTATCCTATCCTATCCTCTATACTATCCTATCCTCTATCCTATCCTATCCTCTATCCTATCCTATCCACTATCCTATAATATCCTCTATCCTATCCTATCCTCTATCCAATCCTCTATCCTATCCTATCGTCTATACTATCCTATCCTCTATCCTATCCTATCCTCTATCCTATCCTATGCTCTATCCTATCCTATCGTCTATCCTATCCTCTATCCTATCCTATCCTCTATCCTATCCTATCCTCTATCCTATCCTATCCTCTATCCTATCCTAGCCTCTATCCTATTCTATCCTCTATCCTATCCTATCCTCTATCCTATCAAATCCCCTATCCTATCCTCTATCCTATCCTATCCTCTATCCTATCCTATCCTCTATCCTATCCTATCCTCTATCCTATCCTATCCTCTATCCTATCCTATCCTATCCTCTATCCTATCCTATCCTCTATCCTATCCTATCCTCTATCCTATCCTATCCTCTATCCTATCCTATCCTCTATCCTATCCTATCCTCTATCCTATCCTATCTTCTATACTATTCTATCCTCTATCCTATCAAATCCCCTATCCTATCCTCTATCCTATCCTATCCGGTATCCTATCCAATCCTCTATCCTATCCTATCATCTATCCTCAATCCTATCCTTTCCTGTATCCTATCCAATCCTCTATCCTATCCTGTCCTCTATCCTATCCTATCCTCTATCCTATCGTATGCTCTATCCTATCTTATCGTCTATCCTATCCTCTATCCTATCCTATCATCTATCCTATCCTATCCTCTATCCTATCCTATCCTCTATACTATTGTATCCTCTATCCTATCCTATCCTCTATCCTATCCTATGCTCTAGCCTATCCTATCGTCTATCCTATCCTCTATCCTATCCTATCATCTATCCTATCCTATCCTCTATCCTCAATCCTATCCTTTCCTGTATCCTATCCAATCCTCTATCCTATCCTGTCCTCTATCCTATCCTATCCTCTATCCTATCCTATGCTCTATCCTATCCTATCGTCTATCCTATCCTCTATCCTATCCTATCATCTATCCTATCCTATCCTCTATCCTCAATCCTATCCTTTCCTGTATCCTATCCAATCCTCTATCCTATCCTGTCCTCTATCCTATCCTATCCTCTATCCTATCCTATGCTCTATCCTATCCTATCGTCTATCCTATCCTCTATCCTATCCTATCATCTATCCTATCCTATCCTCTATCCTATCCTATCCTCTATCCTCTATCCTATCATATCCTCTATCCTATCCTATCCTCTATAGTATCCTATCCTCTATACTATCCTATCCTCTATCCTATCCTATCCTCTATCCTATCCTATGCTCTATCCTATCCTATCGTCTATCCTATCCTCTATCCTATCCTATCATCTATCCTATCCTATCCTATCCTCTATCCTATCCTATCCTCTATCCTATCCTATCCTCTATCCTATCCTATCCTCTATCCTATCAAATCCCCTATCCTATCCTCTATCCTATCCTATCCTCTATCCTATCCTATCTTCTATCCTATCCTATCCTCTATCCTATCCTATCCTATCCTCTATCCTATCCTATCCTCTATCCTATCCTATCCTCTATCCTATCCTATCCTCTATCCTATCCTATCCTCTATCCTATCCTATGCTCTATCCTATCCTATCGTCTATCCTATCCTATGCTCTATCCTATCCTATCGTCTATCCTATCCTCTATCCTATCCTATCCTCTATCCTATCCTATCCTCTATCCTATCCTATCCTATATCCTATCCTATCCTCTATCCTATCATATCCTCTATCCTATCCTATCCTCTATCCTATCCTATCCTCTATCCTATCCTATCCTCTATCCTATCCTATCCTCTATCCTATCCTATCCTCTATCCTATAATATCCTCTATCCTATCCTATCCTCTATCCAATCCTCTATCCTATCCTATCGTCTATACTATCCTATCCTCTATCCTATCCTATCCTCTATCCTATCCTATGCTCTATCCTATCCTATCGTCTATCCTATCCTCTATTCAATCCTCTATCCTATCCTATCCTATCCTCTATCCTATCCTATCTTCTATACTATTCTATCCTCTATCCTATCAAATCCCCTATCCTATCCTCTATCCTATCCTATCCGGTATCCTATCCAATCCTCAATCCTATCCTATCATCTATCCTCAATCCTATCCTTTCCTGTATCCTATCCAATCCTCTATCCTATCCTGTCCTCTATCCTATCCTATCCTCTATCCTATCCTATGCTCTATCCTATCTTATCGTCTATCCTATCCTCTATCCTATCCTATCATCTATCCTATCCTATCCTCTATCCTATCCTATCCTCTATCCTCTATCCTCTATCCTCTATCCTATCCTATCCTCTATCCTATCCTATCCTCTATCCTATCCTATCCTCTATCCTATCCTATCCTCTATCCTATCCTAGCCTCTATCCTATTCTATCCTCTATCCTATCCTATCCTCTATCCTATCTAATCCCCTATCCTATCCTCTATCCTATCCTATCCTCTATCCTATCCTATCCTCTATCCTATCCTATCCACTATCCTATCATATCCTCTATCCTATAATATCCTCTATCCTATCCTATCCTCTATCCAATCCTCTATCCTATCCTATCCTCTATCCTATCCTATCCTCTATCCTATCCTATCTTCTATACTATTCTATCCTCTATCCTATCAAATCCCCTATCCTATCCTCTATCCTATCCTATCCGGTATCCTATACAATCCTCTATCCTATCCTATCATCTATCCTCAATCCTATCCTTTCCTGTATCCTATCCAATCCTCTATCCTATCCTGTCCTCTATCCTATCCTATCCTCTATCCTATCCTATGCTCTATCCTATCTTATCGTCTATCCTATCCTCTATCCAATCCTATCATCTATCCTATCCTATCCTCTATCCTATCCTATCCTCTATCCTATCCTATCCTCTATCCTATCCTATCCTCTATCCTATCCTATGCTCTATCCTATCCTATCGTCTATCCTATCCTCTATCCTATCCTATCATCTATCCTATCCTATCCTATCCTCTATCCTATCCTATCCTCTATCCTATCCTATCCTCTATCCTATCCTACCCTCTATCCTATCAAATCCCCTATCCTATCCTCTATCCTATCCTATCCTCTATCCTATCCTATCCTCTATCCTATCCTATCCTATCCTCTATCCTATCCTATCCTCTATCCTATCCTATCCTCTATCCTATCCTATCCTCTATCCTATCCTATCCTCTATCCTATCATATCCTCTATCCTATCCTATCCTCTATCCTATCCTATCCTCTATCCTATCCTATCCTCTATCCTATCCTATCCTCTATCCTATCCTATCGTCTATCCTATCCTCTATCCTATCCTATCCTCTATCCTATCCTATCCTCTATCCTATCCTATCCTCTATCCTATCCTAGCCTCTATCCTATTCTATCCTCTATCCTATCCTATCCTCTATCCTATCAAATCCCCTATCCTATCCTCTATCCTATCCTATCCTCTATCCTATCCTATCCTCTATCCTATCCTATCCTCTATCCTATCCTATCCTCTATCCTATCCTATCCTCTATCCTATCCTATCCTCTATCCTATCCTATCCTATCCTCTATCCTATCCTATCCTCTATCCTATCCTATCCTCTATCCTATCCTATCCTCTATCCTATCCTATCTTCTATACTATTCTATCCTCTATCCTATCAAATCCCCTATCCTATCCTCTATCCTATCCTATCCGGTATCCTATCCAATCCTCTATCCTATCCTATCATCTATCCTCAATCCTATCCTTTCCTGTATCCTATCCAATCCTCTATCCTATCGTGTCCTCTATCCTATCCTATCCTCTATCCTATCGTATGCTCTATCCTATCTTATCGTCTATCCTATCCTCTATCCTATCCTATCATCTATCCTATCCTATCCTCTTTCCTATCCTATCCTCTATCCTCTATCCTCTATCCTATCCTATCCTCTATCCTATCCTATCCTCTATCCTATCCTATCCTCTATACTATTGTATCCTCTATCCTATCCTATCCTCTATCCTATCCTATGCTCTAGCCTATCCTATCGTCTATCCTATCCTCTATCCTATCCTATCATCTATCCTATCCTATCCTCTATCCTCAATCCTATCCTTTCCTGTATCCTATCCAATCCTCTATCCTATCCTGTCCTCTATCCTATCCTATCCTCTATCCTATCCTATGCTCTATCCTATCTTATCGTCTATCCTATCCTCTATCCTATCCTATCATCTATCCTATCCTATCCTCTATCCTATCCTATCCTCTATCCTCTATCGTCTATCCTATCCTATCCTCTATCCTATCCTATCCTCTATCCTATCCTATCCTCTATACTATTGTATCCTCTATCCTATCCTATCCTCTATCCTATCCTATGCTCTATCCTATCCTATCGTCTATCCTATCCTCTATCCTATCCTATCATATATCCTATCCTATCCTCTATCCTCAATCCTATCCCTTCCTGTATCCTATCCAATCCTCTATCCTATCCTGTCCTCTATCCTATCCTATCCTCTATCCTATCCTATGCTCTATCCTATCCTATCGTCTATCCTATCCTCTATCCTATCCTATCATCTATCCTATCCTATCCTCTATCCTATCCTATCCTATCCTCTATCCTATCCTATCCTCTATCCTATCCTATCCTCTATCCTATCCTATCCTCTATCCTACCCTATCCTATATCCTATCCTATCCTCTATCCTATCATATCCTCTATCCTATCCTATCCTCTATCCTATCCTATCCTCTATCCTATCCTATCCTCTATCCTATCCTATCCTCTATCCTATCCTATCCTCTATCCTATCCTATCCACTATCCTATCATATCCTCTATCCTATAATATCCTCTATCCTATCCTATCCTCTATCCAATCCTCTATCCTATCCTATCGTCTATCCTATCCTCTATCCTATCCTATCCTCTATCCTATCCTATCCTCTATCCTATCCTAGCCTCTATCCTATTCTATCCTCTATCCTATCCTATCCTCTATCCTATCAAATCCCCTATCCTATCCTCTATCCTATCCTATCCTCTATCCTATCCTATCCTCTATCCTATCCTATCCACTATCCTATCATATCCTCTATCCTATAATATCCTCTATCCTATCCTATCCTCTATCCTCTATCCTCTATCCTATCCTATCCTCTATCCTATCCTATCCTCTATCCTATCCTATCCTCTATACTATTGTATCCTCTATCCTATCCTATCCTCTATCCTATCCTATGCTCTATCCTATCCTATCGTCTATCCTATCCTCTATCCTATCCTATCATCTATCCTATCCTATCCTCTATCCTCAATCCTATCCTTTCCTGTATCCTATCCAATCCTCTATCCTATCCTGTCCTCTATCCTATCCTATCCTCTATCCTATCCTATGCTCTATCCTATCCTATCGTCTATCCTATCCTCTATCCTATCCTATCATCTATCCTATCCTATCCTCTATCCTATCCTATCCTCTATCCTCTATCCTATCATATCCTCTATCCTATCCTATCCTCTATAGTATCCTATCCTCTATACTATCCTATCCTCTATCCTATCCTATCCTCTATCCTATCCTATGCTCTATCCTATCCTATCGTCTATCCTATCCTCTATCCTATCCTATCATCTATCCTATCCTATCCTATCCTCTATCCTATCCTATCCTCTATCCTATCCTATCCTCTATCCTATCCTATCCTCTATCCTATCAAATCCCCTATCCTATCCTCTATCCTATCCTATCCTCTATCCTATCCTATCCTCTATCCTATCCTATCCTCTATCCTATCCTATCCTCTATCCTATCCTATCCTCTATCCTATCCTATCCTCTATCCTATCCTATCCTATCCTCTATCCTATCCTATCCTCTATCCTATCCTATCCTCTATCCTATCCTATCCTCTATCCTATCCTATCCTCTATCCTATCCTATGCTCTATCCTATCCTATCGTCTATCCTATCCTCTATCCTATCCTATCATCTATCCTATCCTATCCTATCCTCTATCCTATCCTATCCTCTATCCTATCCTATCCTCTATCCTATCCTATCCTCTATCCTATCCTATCCTCTATCCTATCAAATCCCCTATCCTATCCTCTATCCTATCCTATCCTCTATCCTCTATCCTCTATCCTCTATCCTATCCTATCCTCTATCCAATCCTCTATCCTATCCTATCCTCTATCCTATCCTATCCTCTATCCTATCCTATCTTCTATACTATTCTATCCTCTATCCTATCAAATCCCCTATCCTATCCTCTATCCTATCCTATCCGGTATCCTATACAATCCTCTATCCTATCCTATCATCTATCCTCAATCCTATCCTTTCCTGTATCCTATCCAATCCTCTATCCTATCCTGTCCTCTATCCTATCCTATCCTCTATCCTATCCTATGCTCTATCCTATCTTATCGTCTATCCTATCCTCTATCCTATCCTATCATCTATCCTATCCTATCCTCTATCCTATCCTATCCTCTATCCTATCCTATCCTCTATCCTCTATCCTCTATCCTCTATCCTATCCTATCCTCTATCCTATCCTATCCTCTATCCTATCCTATCCTCTATACTATTGTATCCTCTATCCTATCCTATCCTCTATCCTATCCTATGCTCTATCCTATCCTATCGTCTATCCTATCCTCTATCCTATCCTATCATCTATCCTATCCTATCCTCTATCCTCAATCCTATCCTTTCCTGTATCCTATCCAATCCTCTATCCTATCCTGTCCTCTACCCTATCCTATCCTCTATCCTATCCTATGCTCTATCCTATCCTATCGTCTATCCTATCCTCTATCCAATCCTATCATCTATCCTATCCTATCCTCTATCCTATCCTATCCTCTATCCTCTATCCTATCATATCCTCTATCCTATCCTATCCTCTATAGTATCCTATCCTCTATACTATCCTATCCTCTATCCTATCCTATCCTCTATCCTATCCTATGCTCTATCCTATCCTATCGTCTATCCTATCCTCTATCCTATCCTATCATCTATCCTATCCTATCCTATCCTCTATCCTATCCTATCCTCTATCCTATCCTATCCTCTATCCTATCCTATCCTCTATCCTATCAAATCCCCTATCCTATCCTCTATCCTATCCTATCCTCTATCCTATCCTATCCTCTATCCTATCCTATCCTCTATCCTATCCTATCCTATCCTCTATCCTATCCTATCCTCTATCCTATCCTATCCTCTATCCTATCCTATCCTCTATCCTATCCTATCCTCTATCCTATCCTATCCTCTATCCTATCCTATCCTCTATCCTATCCTATGCTCTATCCTATCCTATCGTCTATCCTATCCTATGCTCTATCCTATCCTATCGTCTATCCTATCCTCTATCCTATCCTATACTCTATCCTATCCTATCCTCTATCCTATCCTATCCTATATCCTATCCTATCCTCTATCCTATCATATCCTCTATCCTATCCTATCCTCTATCCTATCCTATCCTCTATCCTATCCTATCCTCTATCCTATCCTATCCTCTATCCTATCCTATCATCTATCCTATCCTATCCTATCCTCTATCCTATCCTATCCTCTATCCTATCCTATCCTCTATCCTATCCTATCCTCTATCCTATCCTATCCTCTATCCTATCAAATCCCCTATCCTATCCTCTATCCTATCCTATCCTCTATCCTATCCTATCCTCTATCCTATCCTATCCTCTATCCTATCATATCCTCTATCCTATCCTATCCTCTATCCTATCCTATCCTCTATCCTATCCTATCCTCTATCCTATCCTATCCTCTATCCTATCCTATCCTCTATCCTATCCTATCCTCTATCCTATAAACTCCTCTATCCTATCCTATCCTCTATCCAATCCTCTATCCTATCCTATCGTCTATACTATCCTATCCTCTATCCTCAATCCTATCCTTTCCTATATCCTATCCAATCCTCTATCCTATCCTGTCCTCTATCCTATCCTATCCTCTATCCTATCCTATCCTCTATAGTATCCTATCCTCTATACTATCCTATCCTCTATCCTATCCTATCCTCTATCCTATCCTATGCTCTATCCTATCCTATCGTCTATCCTATCCTCTATCCTATCCTATCATCTATCCTATCCTATCCTATCCTCTATCCTATCCTATCCTCTATCCTATCCTATCCTCTATCCTATCCTATCCTCTATCCTATCCTATCCTCTATCCTATCCTATCCTCTATCCTATCCTATCCTCTATCCTATCCAATCTTCTATCCTATACTATCCTCTATCCTATCAAATCCCCTATCCTATCCTCTATCCTATCCTATCCTGTATCCTATCCAATCCTCTATCTTATCCTATCATCTATCCTCTATCCTATCCAATCCTCTATCCTATCCTATCCTCTATCCTATCCTATCCTCTATCCTATCCGATCCTCTATCCTCTATCCGATCCTATCCTCTATCCCATCCTATCCTCTATCCTATCCTATCCTCTATCCTATCCTATCCTCTATCCTATCCTATCATCTATCCTCAATCCCATCCTTTCCTGTATCCTATCCAATCCTCTATCCTATCCTGTCCTCTATCCTATCCTATCCTCTATCCTATCCTATGCTCTATCCTATCTTATCGTCTATCGTATCCTCTATCCTATCCTATCATCTATCCTATCCTATCCTCTATCCTATCCTATCCTCTATCCTCTATCCTCTATCCTATCCTATCCTCTATCCTATCGTATCCTCTATACTATTGTATCCTCTATCCTATCCTATCCTCTATCCTATCCTATGCTCTATCCTATCCTATCGTCTATCCTATCCTCTATCCTATCCTATCATCTATCCTATCCTATCCTCTATCCTATCCTATAGTCTATCCTATCCTATCCTCTATACTATTGTATCCTCTATCCTATCCTATCCTCTATCCTATCCTATGCTCTATCCTATCCTATCGTCTATCCTATCCTCTATCCTATCCTATCATCTATCCTATCCTATCCTCTATCCTATCCTATAGTCTATCCTATCCTATCCTCTATCCTATCCTATCCTGTATCCTATCCTATCCTCTATCCTATCCAATCTTCTATCCTATACTATCCTCTATCCTATCAAATCCCCTATCCTATCCTCTATCCTATCCTATCCTGTATCCTATCCGATCCTCTATCTTATCCTATCATCTATCCTCTATCCTATCCAATCCTCTATCCTATCCTATCCACTATCCTATCCTATCCTCTATCCTATCCTATTCTCTATCCTATCCTATCGTCTATCCTATCCTCTATCCTATCCTATCATCTATCCTATCCTATCCTCTATCCTCAATCCTATCCTTTCCTGTATCCTATCCAATCCTCTATCCTATCCTGTCCTCTATCCTATCCTATCCTCTATCCTATCCTATGCTCTATCCTATCATATCGTCTATCCTATCCTCTATCCTATCCTATCATCTATCCTATCCTATCCTCTATCCTATCCTATCCTCTATCCTCTATCCTATCCTATCCTCTATAGTAGCCTATCATCTATACTATCCCTGTCCTCTATCCTATCCTATCCTCTATCCTATCCTATGCTCTATCCTATCCTATCGTCTATCCTATCCTCTATCCTATCCTATCATCTATCCTATCCTATCCTATATCCTATCCTATCCTCTATCCTATACTATCCTCTATCCTATCCTATCCTCTATCCTATCCTATCCTCTATCCTATCCAATCCTCTATCCTATCCTATCCTCTATCCTATCAAATCCCCTGTCCTATCCTCTATCCTATCCTATCCTCTATCCTATCCTATCCTCTATCCTATCCTATCTTCTATCCTATCCTATCCAATCACCTATCCTATGCTCTATCCTATCCTATCGTCTATCCTATCCTATCCTCTATCCTATCCTATCCTATATCCTATCCTCTATCCTCTATCCTCTATCCTCTATCCTCTATCCTATCCTATCCTCTATCCTATCCTATCGTCTATACTATTCTATCCTCTATCCTATCCTATCCTCTATCCTATCCTATCCTCTATCCTATCCTATCCTCTATCCTATCCTATCCTCAATTCCCTATCCTATCCTCTATCCTATCCTATCGTCTATACTATCCTATACTCTATCATATCCTATCCTCTATCCTATCCAATCCTCTATCCTATCCTATCATCTATCCTCAATCCTATCCTATCTTCTATCCTATCCTATCCTCTATCCTATCCTATGCTGTATCCTATCCTATCCTCTATCCGATCCTCTATCCTCTATCCGATCCTATCCTCTATCCCATCCTATCCTCTATCCTATCCTATCCTCTATCCTATCCTATCCTCTATCCTATCCTATCCTCTATCCTATCCTATCCTATATCCTATCCTATCCTATCCTCTATCCTCTATCCTCTATCCTATCCTATCCTCTATCCTATCCTATCGTCTATACTATCCTATCCTCTATCCTATCCTATCCTCTATCCTATAATATCCTCTATCCTATCCTATCCTCTATCCAATCCTCTATCCTATCCTATCCTCTATCCTATCCTCTATCCTAGCCTATCCTCTATCCTATCCTATCCAATCCCCTAACCTATGCTCTATCCTATCCTACCCACTATAATATCGTATACTCTATCATATCCTATCCTCTATCCTATAATATCATCTATCCGTTCCTACTCTCTATCCTAACCTATTCTCTATCCTATCCTCTATCCTATCCTCTATCCTAAGCTATCATCTATCCTATCAAATCCCCTATCCTATCCTCTATCCTGTCGTATCCTCTATCCTATCCTATTGTCTATCCTATCCTCTATCCTATCCTATCCTCTATCCTATCCTATCCTCTATCCTATCCTATCCTATATCCTATCCTATCCTCTATCCTATACTATCCTCTATCCTATCCTATCCTCTATCCTATCCTATCCTCTATCCTATCCAATCCTCTATCCTATCCTATCCTCAATCCTATCAAATCCCCTGTCCTATCCTCTATCCTATCCTATCCTCTATCCTATCCTATCTTCTATCCTATCCTATCCAATCACCTATCCTATGCTCTATCCTATCCTACCCTCTATAATATCGTATACTCTATCATATCCTATCCTCTATCCTCGTAATATCATCTAACCGTTCCTACTCTCTATCCTAACCTATTCTCTATCTTATCCTCTATCCTATCCTCTATCCTATCCTCTATCCTACCCTATCATCTATCCTATCAAATCCCCTATCCTATCCTCTATCCTGTCGTATCCTCTATCCTATCCTATCTTCTATCCTATCCTATCCTCTATCCTATCAAATCCCCTATCCTATCCTCTATCCTATCCTATCCTCTATCCTATCCTATCCTCTATCCTATCCTATCCTCTATCCTATCCTATCCTCTATCCTATCCTATCCTCTATCCTATCCTATCCTCTATCCTATCCTATCCTCTATATTATCCAATCCTCTATCCTAGCCTATCCTCTATCCTATCCTATCCTCTATCCTATCCTATCCTCTATCCTATCCTATCCTCTATCCTATCCTATCCTCTATCCTATCCTATCCTCTATCCTATCCTATCGTCTATCCTATCGTCTATCCTACCCTCTATCCTATCCACTATCCTACCCTATCATCTATCCTATCAAAACCCCTATCCTATCCTCTATCCTATCCTATCCTCTATCCTATCCTATCCTCTATCCTATCCTATCCTCTATCCTATCCTATCCTCTATCCTATCCTATCCTATATCCTATCCTATCCTATCCTCTATCCTCTATCCTCTATCCTCTATCCTATCCTATCCTCTATCCTATCCTATCGTCTATACTATCCTATCCTCTATCCTATCCTATCATCTATCCTATCCTATCCTCTATCCTATCCTATCCTCAATCCTCTATCCTATCCTATCCTCTATCCTATCCTATCGTCTATACTATCCTATCCTCAATCCTCTATCCTATCCTATCCTCTATCCTATCCTATCGTCTATACTATCCTATCCTCTATCCTATCCTATCCTCTATCCTATCCGATCCTCTATCCTATCCTATCATCTATGCTCAATCCTATCCTTTCCTGTATCCTATCCAATCCTCTATCCTATCCTATCCTCTATCCTATCCTATGCTCTATCCTATCCTATCGTCTATCCTATCCTCTATCCTATCCTATCATCTATCCTATCCTATCCTCTATCCTATCCTATCCTCTATCCTCTATCCTATCCTATCCTCTATCCTCTATCCTATCCTATCCTCTATCCTATCCTATCCTCTATCCTATCCTATCCTCTATACTATCCTATCCTCTATCCTATCCTATCCTCTCTCCTATCCTATGCTCTATCCTATCCTATCGTCTATCCTATCCTCTATCCTATCCTATCATCTATCCTATCCTATCCTCTAACCTATCCTATAGTCTATCCTATCCTATCCTCTATCCTATCCAATCTTCTATCCTATCCTATCCTCTATCCTATCAAATCCCCTATCCTATCCTCTATCCTATCCTATCCTGTATCCTATCCAATCCTCTATCTTATCCTATCATCTATCCTCTATCCTATCCAATCCTCTATCCTATCCTATCCACTATCCTATCCTATGCTCTATCCTATGCTATTCTCTATCCTATCGTATCCTCTATCCTATCCTATCCTCTATCCTATCCTATCCTCTATCCTATCCGATCCTCTATCCTCTATCCGATCCTATCCTCTATCCCATCCTATCCTCTATCCTATCCTATCCTCTATCCTATCCTATCCTCTATCCTATCCTATCCTCTATCCTATCCTATCCTCTATCCTATCCTATCGTCTATCCTATCGTCTATCCTATCCTCTATCCTATCCAATCCTCTATCCTATCCTATCCTCTATCCTATCATATCCTCTATTCTATAATATCCTCTATCCTATCCTATCCTCTATCCTATCCTATCCTCTATCCTATCCTATCGTCTATCCTATCGTCTATCCTATCCTCTATCCTATCCAATCCTCTATCCTATCCTATCCTCTATCCTATTATATCCTCTATCCTATAATATCCTCTATCCTATCCTATCCTCTATCCTATCCTATCCAATCCCCTAACCTATGCTCTATCCTATCCTACCCACTATAATATCGTATACTCTATCATATCCTATCCTCTATACCATAATAATATCATCTATCCGTTCCTACTCTCTATCCTAACCTATTCTCTATCCTATCCTCTATCCTATCCTCTATCCTAAGCTATCATCTATCCTATCAAATCCCCTATCCTATCCTCTATCCTGTCGTATCCTCTATCCTATCCTATCGTCTATCCTATCCTCTATCCTATCCTATCATCTATCCTATCCTATCCTCTATCCTATCCTATCCTCTATCCTATCCTATCCTCTATCCTATCCTATCCTCTATCCTGTCGTATCCTCTATCCTATCCAATCTTCTATCCTATCCTATCCTCTATCCAATCAAATCCCCTATCCTATCCTCTATCCTATCCTATCCTATATCCTATCCTATCCTCTATCCTATACTATCCTCTATCCTATTCTATCCTCTATCCTATCCTATCCTCTATCCTATCCTATGCTCTATCCTATCCTATCGTCTATCCTATCCTCTATCCTATCCTATCATCTATCCTATCCTATCCTCTATCCTATACTATCCTCTATCCTCTATCCTATCCTATCCTCTATCCTCTATCCTATCCTATCCTCTATCCTATCCTATCCTCTATCCTATCCTATCCTCTATACTATCCTATCCTCTATCCTATCCTATCCTCTCTCCTATCCTATGCTCTATCCTATCCTATCGTCTATCCTATCCTCTATCCTATCCTATCATCTATCCTATCCTATCCTCTAACCTATCCTATAGTCTATCCTATCCTATCCTCTATCCTATCCTATCCTCTATCCTATCCTATCCTCTATCCTATCCAATCTTCTATCCTATCCTATCCTCTATCCTATCAAATCCCCTATCCTATCCTCTATCCTATCCTATCCTGTATCCTATCCAATCCTCTATCTTATCCTATCATCTATCCTCTATCCTATCCAATCCTCTATCCTATCCTATCCACTATCCTATCCTATGCTCTATCCTATGCTATTCTCTATCCTATCGTATCCTCTATCCTATCCTATCCTCTATCCTATCCGATCCTCTATCCTCTATCCGATCCTATCCTCTATCCCATCCTATCCTCTATCCTATCCTATCCTCTATCCTATCCTATCCTCTATCCTATCCTATCCTCTATCCTATCCTATCCTCTATCCTATCCTATCGTCTATCCTATCGTCTATCCTATCCTCTATCCTATCCAATCCTCTATCCTATCCTATCCTCTATCCTATCATATCCTCTATTCTATAATATCCTCTATCCTATCCTATCCTCTATCCTATCCTATCCTCTATCCTATCCTATCCTCTATCCTATCCTATCCTCTATCCTATCCTATCGTCTATCCTATCGTCTATCCTATCCTCTATCCTATCCAATCCTCTATCCTATCCTATCCTCTATCCTATCATATCCTCTATCCTATAATATCCTCTATCCTATCCTATCCTCTATCCTATCCTATCCAATCCCCTAACCTATGCTGTATCCTATCCTACCCACTATAATATCGTATACTCTATCATATCCTATCCTCTATACCATAATAATATCATCTATCCGTTCCTACTCTCTATCCTAACCTATTCTCTATCCTATCCTCTATCCTATCCTCTATCCTAAGCTATCATCTATCCTATCAAATCCCCTATCCTATCCTCTATCCTGTCGTATCCTCTATCCTATCCTATCGTCTATCCTATCCTCTATCCTATCCTATCATCTATCCTATCCTATCCTCTATCCTATCCTATCCTCTATCCTATCCTATCCTCTATCCTGTCGTATCCTCTATCCTATCCAATCTTCTATCCTATCCTATCCTCTATCCAATCAAATCCCCTATCCTATCCTCTATCCTATCCTATCCTATATCCTATCCTATCCTCTATCCTATACTATCCTCTATCCTATCCTATCCTCTATCCTATCCTATCCTCTATCCTATCCAATCCGCTATCCTATCCTATCCTCTATCCTATCAAATCCCCTGTCCTATCCTCTATCCTATCCTATCCTCTATCCTATCCTATCCTGTATCGTATCCTATCTTCTATCCTATCCTATCCAATCACCTATCCTATGCTCTATCCTATCCTATCGTCTATCCTATCCTCTATCCTATCCTATCCTCAATCCTATCAAATCCCCTATCCTATCCTCTATCCTATCAAATCCCCTATCCTATCCTCTATCCTATCCTATCCTGTATCCTATCCAATCCTCTATCTTATCCTATCATCTATCCTCTATCCTATCCAATCCTCTATCCTATCCTATCCACTATCCTATCCTATGCTCTATCCTATGCTATTCTCTATCCTATCGTATCCTCTATCCTATCCTATCCTCTATCCTATCCGATCCTCTATCCTCTATCCGATCCTATCCTCTATCCCATCCTATCCTCTATCCTATCCTATCCTCTATCCTATCCTATCCTCTATCCTATCCTATCCTCTATCCTATCCTATCCTCTATCCTATCCTATCGTCTATCCTATCGTCTATCCTATCCTCTATCCTATCCAATCCTCTATCCTATCCTATCCTCTATCCTATCATATCCTCTATTCTATAATATCCTCTATCCTATCCTATCCTCTATCCTATCCTATCCTCTATCCTATCCTATCCTCTATCCTATCCTATCGTCTATCCTATCGTCTATCCTATCCTCTATCCTATCCAATCCTCTATCCTATCCTATCCTCTATCCTATCATATCCTCTATCCTATAATATCCTCTATCCTATCCTATCCTCTATCCTATCCTATCCAATCCCCTAACCTATGCTCTATCCTATCCTACCCACTATAATATCGTATACTCTATCATATCCTATCCTCTATACCATAATAATATCATCTATCCGTTCCTACTCTCTATCCTAACCTATTCTCTATCCTATCCTCTATCCTATCCTCTATCCTAAGCTATCATCTATCCTATCAAATCCCCTATCCTATCCTCTATCCTGTCGTATCCTCTATCCTATCCTATCGTCTATCCTATCCTCTATCCTATCCTATCATCTATCCTATCCTATCCTCTATCCTATCCTATCCTCTATCCTATCCTATCCTCTATCCTGTCGTATCCTCTATCCTATCCAATCTTCTATCCTATCCTATCCTCTATCCAATCAAATCCCCTATCCTATCCTCTATCCTATCCTATCCTATATCCTATCCTATCCTCTATCCTATACTATCCTCTATCCTATCCTATCCTCTATCCTATCCTATCCTCTATCCTATCCAATCCGCTATCCTATCCTATCCTCTATCCTATCAAATCCCCTGTCCTATCCTCTATCCTATCCTATCCTCTATCCTATCCTATCCTGTATCGTATCCTATCTTCTATCCTATCCTATCCAATCACCTATCCTATGCTCTATCCTATCCTATCGTCTATCCTATCCTCTATCCTATCCTATCCTCAATCCTATCAAATCCCCTGTCCTATCCTCTATCCTATCCTTTCCTCTATCCTATCCTATCCTCTGTCCTATCCTATCTTCTATCCTATCCTATCCAATCACCTATCCTATGCTCTATCCTCTCCTACCCTCTATAATATCGTATACTCTATCATATCCTATCCTCTATCCTCGTAATATCATCTATCCGTTCCTACTCTCTATCCTAACCTATTCTCTATCTTATCGTCTATCCTATCCTCTATCCTATCCTCTATCCTACCCTATCATCTATCCTATCAAATCCCCTATCCTATCCTCTATCCTGTCGTATCCTCTATCCTATCCTATCTTCTATCCTATCCTATCCTCTATCCTATCAAATCCCCTATCCTGTCCTCTATCCTATCCTATCCTCTATCCTATCCTATGCTCTATCCTATCCTATCGTCTATCCTATCCTCTATCCTATCCTATCATCTATCCTATCCTATCCTCTATCCTATCCTATCCTCTATCCTCTATCCTATCCTATCCTCTATCCTATCCTATGCTCTATCCTATCCTATCGTCTATCCTATCCTCTATCCTATCCTATCCTCTATCCTATCCAATCCTCTATCCTATCCTATCATCTATCCTCAATCCTATCCTTTCCTGTATCCTATCCAATCCTCTATCCTATCCTGTCCTCTATCCTATCCTATCCTCTATCCTATCCTATGCTCTATCCTATCCAATCCTCTATCCTATCCTGTCCTTTCCTGTATCCTATCCAATCCTCTATCCTATCCTGTCCTCTATCCTATCCTAGCCTCTATCCTATCCTATCCTCTATCCTATCCTATCCTCTATCCTATCAAATCCCCTATCCTATCATCTATCCTATCCTATCCTCTATACTATCCTATCCTCTATCCTATCAAATCCCCTATCCTATCCTGTATCCTATCCTCAATCCTCTATCCTATCCTATCCTCTATCCTATCCTATCGTCTATACTATCCTATCCTCTATCCTATCCTATCCTCTATCCTATCCAATCCTCTATCCTATCCTATCATCTATCCTTAATCCTATCCTATCTTCTATCCTATCCTATCCTCTATCCTATCCTATCCTCTATCCTATCCTATCCTCTATCCTATCCTATCGTCTATCCTATCCTCTATCCTATCCAATCCTCTATCCTATCCTGTCCTCTATCCTATCATATCCTCTATCCTATAATATCCTCTATCCTATCCTATCCTCTATCCAATCCTCTATCCTATCCTATCCTCTATCCTATCCTCTATCCTAGCCTATCCTCTATCCTATCCTATCCAATCCCCTAACCTATGCTCTATCCTATCCTACCCACTATAATATCGTATACTCTATCATATCCTATCCTCTATCCTATAATATCATCTATCCGTTCCTACTCTCTATCCTAACCTATTCTCTATCCTATCCTCTATCCTATCCTCTATCCTAAGCTATCATCTATCCTATCAAATCCCCTATCCTATCCTCTATCCTGTCGTATCCTCTGTCCTATCCTATTGTCTATCCTATCCTCTATCCTATCCTATCCTCTATCCTCTATCCGATCCTATCCTCTATCCCATCCTATCCTCTATCCTATCCTATCCTCTATCCTATCCTATCCTCTATCCTATCCTATCCTCTATCCTATCCTATCCTCTATCCTATCCTATCGTCTATCCTATCGTCTATCCTATCCTCTATCCTATCCAATCCTCTATCCTATCCTATCCTCTATCCTATCATATCCTCTATTCTATAATATCCTCTATCCTATCCTATCCTCTATCCTATCCTATCCTCTATCCTATCCTATCCTCTATCCTATCCTATCGTCTATCCTATCGTCTATCCTATCCTCTATCCTATCCAATCCTCTATCCTATCCTATCCTCTATCCTATCATATCCTCTATCCTATAATATCCTCTATCCTATCCTATCCTCTATCCTATCCTATCCAATCCCCTAACCTATGCTCTATCCTATCCTACCCACTATAATATCGTATACTCTATCATATCCTATCCTCTATACCATAATAATATCATCTATCCGTTCCTACTCTCTATCCTAACCTATTCTCTATCCTATCCTCTATCCTATCCTCTATCCTAAGCTATCATCTATCCTATCAAATCCCCTATCCTATCCTCTATCCTGTCGTATCCTCTATCCTATCCTATCGTCTATCCTATCCTCTATCCTATCCTATCATCTATCCTATCCTATCCTCTATCCTATCCTATCCTCTATCCTATCCTATCCTCTATCCTGTCGTATCCTCTATCCTATCCAATCTTCTATCCTATCCTATCCTCTATCCAATCAAATCCCCTATCCTATCCTCTATCCTATCCTATCCTATATCCTATCCTATCCTCTATCCTATACTATCCTCTATCCTATCCTATCCTCTATCCTATCCTATCCTCTATCCTATCCAATCCGCTATCCTATCCTATCCTCTATCCTATCAAATCCCCTGTCCTATCCTCTATCCTATCCTATCCTCTATCCTATCCTATCCTGTATCGTATCCTATCTTCTATCCTATCCTATCCAATCACCTATCCTATGCTCTATCCTATCCTATCGTCTATCCTATCCTCTATCCTATCCTATCCTCAATCCTATCAAATCCCCTGTCCTATCCTCTATCCTATCCTTTCCTCTATCCTATCCTATCCTCTGTCCTATCCTATCTTCTATCCTATCCTATCCAATCACCTATCCTATGCTCTATCCTCTCCTACCCTCTATAATATCGTATACTCTATCATATCCTATCCTCTATCCTCGTAATATCATCTATCCGTTCCTACTCTCTATCCTAACCTATTCTCTATCTTATCGTCTATCCTATCCTCTATCCTATCCTCTATCCTACCCTATCATCTATCCTATCAAATCCCCTATCCTATCCTCTATCCTGTCGTATCCTCTATCCTATCCTATCTTCTATCCTATCCTATCCTCTATCCTATCAAATCCCCTATCCTGTCCTCTATCCTATCCTATCCTCTATCCTATCCTATGCTCTATCCTATCCTATCGTCTATCCTATCCTCTATCCTATCCTATCATCTATCCTATCCTATCCTCTATCCTATCCTATCCTCTATCCTCTATCCTATCCTATCCTCTATCCTATCCTATGCTCTATCCTATCCTATCGTCTATCCTATCCTCTATCCTATCCTATCCTCTATCCTATCCAATCCTCTATCCTATCCTATCATCTATCCTCAATCCTATCCTTTCCTGTATCCTATCCAATCCTCTATCCTATCCTGTCCTCTATCCTATCCTATCCTCTATCCTATCCTATGCTCTATCCTATCCAATCCTCTATCCTATCCTGTCCTTTCCTGTATCCTATCCAATCCTCTATCCTATCCTGTCCTCTATCCTATCCTAGCCTCTATCCTATCCTATCCTCTATCCTATCCTATCCTCTATCCTATCAAATCCCCTATCCTATCATCTATCCTATCCTATCCTCTATACTATCCTATCCTCTATCCTATCAAATCCCCTATCCTATCCTGTATCCTATCCTCAATCCTCTATCCTATCCTATCCTCTATCCTATCCTATCGTCTATACTATCCTATCCTCTATCCTATCCTATCCTCTATCCTATCCAATCCTCTATCCTATCCTATCATCTATCCTTAATCCTATCCTATCTTCTATCCTATCCTATCCTCTATCCTATCCTATCCTCTATCCTATCCTATCCTCTATCCTATCCTATCCTATATCCTATCCTATCCTATCCTCTATCCTCTATCCTCTATCCTATCCTATCCTCTATCCTATCCTATCGTCTATACTATCCTATCCTCTATCCTATCCTATCATCTATCCTATCCTATCCTCTATCCTATCCTATCCTCAATCCTCTATCCTATCCTATCCTCTATCCTATCCTATCGTCTATACTATCCTATCCTCAATCCTCTATCCTATCCTATCCTCTATCCTATCCTATCGTCTATACTATCCTATCCTCTATCCTATCCTATCCTCTATCCTATCCAATCCTCTATCCTATCCTATCATCTATGCTCAATCCTATCCTTTCCTGTATCCTATCCAATCCTCTATCCTATCCTATCCTCTATCCTATCCTATGCTCTATCCTATCCTATCGTCTATCCTATCCTCTATCCTATCCTATCATCTATCCTATCCTATCCTCTATCCTATCCTATCCTCTATCCTCTATCCTATCCTATCCTCTATCCTCTATCCTATCCTATCCTCTATCCTATCCTATCCTCTATCCTATCCTATCCTCTATACTATCCTATCCTCTATCCTATCCTATCCTCTCTCCTATCCTATGCTCTATCCTATCCTATCGTCTATCCTATCCTCTATCCTATCCTATCATCTATCCTATCCTATCCTCTAACCTATCCTATAGTCTATCCTATCCTATCCTCTATCCTATCCAATCTTCTATCCTATCCTATCCTCTATCCTATCAAATCCCCTATCCTATCCTCTATCCTATCCTATCCTGTATCCTATCCAATCCTCTATCTTATCCTATCATCTATCCTCTATCCTATCCAATCCTCTATCCTATCCTATCCACTATCCTATCCTATGCTCTATCCTATGCTATTCTCTATCCTATCGTATCCTCTATCCTATCCTATCCTCTATCCTATCCTATCCTCTATCCTATCCGATCCTCTATCCTCTATCCGATCCTATCCTCTATCCCATCCTATCCTCTATCCTATCCTATCCTCTATCCTATCCTATCCTCTATCCTATCCTATCCTCTATCCTATCCTCTATCCTATCCTATCCTCTATCCTATCCTATCGTCTATCCTATCGTCTATCCTATCCTCTATCCTATCCAATCCTCTATCCTATCCTATCCTCTATCCTATCATATCCTCTATTCTATAATATCCTCTATCCTATCCTATCCTCTATCCTATCCTATCCTCTATCCTATCCTATCGTCTATCCTATCGTCTATCCTATCCTCTATCCTATCCAATCCTCTATCCTATCCTATCCTCTATCCTATCATATCCTCTATCCTATAATATCCTCTATCCTATCCTATCCTCTATCCTATCCTATCCAATCCCCTAACCTATGCTCTATCCTATCCTACCCACTATAATATCGTATACTCTATCATATCCTATCCTCTATACCATAATAATATCATCTATCCGTTCCTACTCTCTATCCTAACCTATTCTCTATCCTATCCTCTATCCTATCCTCTATCCTAAGCTATCATCTATCCTATCAAATCCCCTATCCTATCCTCTATCCTGTCGTATCCTCTATCCTATCCTATCGTCTATCCTATCCTCTATCCTATCCTATCATCTATGCTATCCTATCCTCTATCCTATCCTATCCTCTATCCTATCCTATCCTCTATCCTATCCTATCCTCTATCCTGTCGTATCCTCTATCCTATCCAATCTTCTATCCTATCCTATCCTCTATCCAATCAAATCCCCTATCCTATCCTCTATCCTATCCTATCCTATATCCTATCCTATCCTCTATCCTATACTATCCTCTATCCTATTCTATCCTCTATCCTATCCTATCCTCTATCCTATCCTATCCTCTATCCTCTATCCTATCCTATCCTCTATCCTCTATCCTATCCTATCCTCTATCCTATCCTATCCTCTATCCTATCCTATCCTCTATACTATCCTATCCTCTATCCTATCCTATCCTCTCTCCTATCCTATGCTCTATCCTATCCTATCGTCTATCCTATCCTCTATCCTATCCTATCATCTATCCTATCCTATCCTCTAACCTATCCTATAGTCTATCCTATCCTATCCTCTATCCTATCCTATCCTCTATCCTATCCTATCCTCTATCCTATCCAATCTTCTATCCTATCCTATCCTCTATCCTATCAAATCCCCTATCCTATCCTCTATCCTATCCTATCCTGTATCCTATCCAATCCTCTATCTTATCCTATCATCTATCCTCTATCCTATCCAATCCTCTATCCTATCCTATCCACTATCCTATCCTATGCTCTATCCTATGCTATTCTCTATCCTATCGTATCCTCTATCCTATCCTATCCTCTATCCTATCCGATCCTCTATCCTCTATCCGATCCTATCCTCTATCCCATCCTATCCTCTATCCTATCCTATCCTCTATCCTATCCTATCCTCTATCCTATCCTATCCTCTATCCTATCCTATCCTCTATCCTATCCTATCGTCTATCCTATCGTCTATCCTATCCTCTATCCTATCCAATCCTCTATCCTATCCTATCCTCTATCCTATCATATCCTCTATTCTATAATATCCTCTATCCTATCCTATCCTCTATCCTATCCTATCCTCTATCCTATCCTATCCTCTATCCTATCCTATCGTCTATCCTATCGTCTATCCTATCCTCTATCCTATCCAATCCTCTATCCTATCCTATCCTCTATCCTATCATATCCTCTATCCTATAATATCCTCTATCCTATCCTATCCTCTATCCTATCCTATCCAATCCCCTAACCTATGCTCTATCCTATCCTACCCACTATAATATCGTATACTCTATCATATCCTATCCTCTATACCATAATAATATCATCTATCCGTTCCTACTCTCTATCCTAACCTATTCTCTATCCTATCCTCTATCCTATCCTCTATCCTAAGCTATCATCTATCCTATCAAATCCCCTATCCTATCCTCTATCCTGTCGTATCCTCTATCCTATCCTATCGTCTATCCTATCCTCTATCCTATCCTATCATCTATCCTATCCTATCCTCTATCCTATCCTATCCTCTATCCTATCCTATCCTCTATCCTGTCGTATCCTCTATCCTATCCAATCTTCTATCCTATCCTATCCTCTATCCAATCAAATCCCCTATCCTATCCTCTATCCTATCCTATCCTATATCCTATCCTATCCTCTATCCTATACTATCCTCTATCCTATCCTATCCTCTATCCTATCCTATCCTCTATCCTATCCAATCCGCTATCCTATCCTATCCTCTATCCTATCAAATCCCCTGTCCTATCCTCTATCCTATCCTATCCTCTATCCTATCCTATCCTGTATCGTATCCTATCTTCTATCCTATCCTATCCAATCACCTATCCTATGCTCTATCCTATCCTATCGTCTATCCTATCCTCTATCCTATCCTATCCTCAATCCTATCAAATCCCCTGTCCTATCCTCTATCCTATCCTTTCCTCTATCCTATCCTATCCTCTGTCCTATCCTATCTTCTATCCTATCCTATCCAATCACCTATCCTATGCTCTATCCTATCCTACCCTCTATAATATCGTATACTCTATCATATCCTATCCTCTATCCTCGTAATATCATCTATCCGTTCCTACTCTCTATCCTAACCTATTCTCTATCTTATCGTCTATCCTATCCTCTATCCTATCCTCTATCCTACCCTATCATCTATCCTATCAAATCCCCTATCCTATCCTCTATCCTGTCGTATCCTCTATCCTATCCTATCTTCTATCCTATCCTATCCTCTATCCTATCAAATCCCCTATCCTGTCCTCTATCCTATCCTATCCTCTATCCTATCCTATGCTCTATCCTATCCTATCGTCTATCCTATCCTCTATCCTATCCTATCATCTATCCTATCCTATCCTCTATCCTATCCTATCCTCTATCCTCTATCCTATCCTATCCTCTATCCTATCCTATGCTCTATCCTATCCTATCGTCTATCCTATCCTCTATCCTATCCTATCATCTATCCTATCCTATCCTCTAACCTATCCTATAGTCTATCCTATCCTATCCTCTATCCTATCCTATCCTCTATCCTATCCTATCCTCTATCCTATCCAATCTTCTATCCTATCCTATCCTCTATCCTATCAAATCCCCTATCCTATCCTCTATCCTATCCTATCCTGTATCCTATCCAATCCTCTATCTTATCCTATCATCTATCCTCTATCCTATCCAATCCTCTATCCTATCCTATCCACTATCCTATCCTATCCTCTATCCTATCCTATTCTCTATCCTATCCTATCCTCTATCCTATCCTATCCTCTATCCTATCCGATCCTCTATCCTCTATCCGATCCTATCCTCTATCCCATCCTATCCTCTATCCTATCCTTTCCTCTATCCTATCCTATCCTCTATCCTATCCTATCCTCTATCCTATCCTATCCTCTATCCTATCCTATCCTATCCTCTATCCTATCCTATCCTCTATCCTATCGTCTATCCTATCCTCTATCCTATCCAATCCTCTATCCTATCCTATCCTCTATCCTATCATATCCTCTATCCTATAATATCCTCTATGCTATCCTATCCTCTATCCTATCCTATCTTCTATCCTATCCTATCCAATCACCTATCCTATGCTCTATCCTATCCTACCCTCTATAATATCGTATACTCTATCATATCCTATCCTCTATCCTCGTAATATCATCTATCCGTTCCTACTCTCTATCCTAACCTATTCTCTATCTTATCGTCTATCCTATCCTCTATCCTATCCTCTATCCTACCCTATCATCTATCCTATCAAATCCCCTATCCTATCCTCTATCCTATCCTATCCTCTATCCTATCCTATGCTCTATCCTATCCTATCGTCTATCCTATCCTCTATCCTATCCTATCATCTATCCTATCCTATCCTCTATCCTATCCTATCCTCTATCCTCTATCCTATCCTATCCTCTATCCTATCCTATGCTCTATCCTATCCTATCGTCTATCCTATCCTCTATCCTATCCTATCATCTATCCTATCCTATCCTCTAACCTATCCTATAGTCTATCCTATCCTATCCTCTATCCTATCCTATCCTCTATCCTATCCTATCCTCTATCCTATCCAATCTTCTATCCTATCCTATCCTCTATCCTATCAAATCCCCTATCCTATCCTCTATCCTATCCTATCCTGTATCCTATCCAATCCTCTATCTTATCCTATCATCTATCCTCTATCCTATCCAATCCTCTATCCTATCCTATCCACTATCCTATCCTATCCTCTATCCTATCCTATTCTCTATCCTATCCTATCCTCTATCCTATCCTATCCTCTATCCTATCCGATCCTCTATCCTCTATCCGATCCTATCCTCTATCCCATCCTATCCTCTATCCTATCCTTTCCTCTATCCTATCCTATCCTCTATCCTATCCTATCCTCTATCCTATCCTATCCTCTATCCAATCCTATCCTCTATCCTATCATATCCTCTATCCTATAATATCCTCTATGCTATCCTATCCTCTATCCTATCCTATTCAATCCCCTAACCTATGCTCTATCCTATCCTATCCTATATCCTATCCTATCCTATCCTCTATCCTCTATCCTCTATCCTATCCTATCCTCTATCCTATCCTATCGTCTATACTATCCTATCCTCTATCCTATCCTATCCTCTATCCTATCCTATCCTCTATCCTATCCTATCCTCAATCCTCTATACTATCCTATCCTCTATCCTATCCTATCGTCTATACTATCCTATCCTCTATCCTATCCTATCCTCTATCCTATCCAATCCTCAATCCTCTATCCTATCCTATCCTCTATCCTATCCTATCGTCTATACTATCCTATCCTCTATCCTATCCTATCCTCTATCCTATCCAATCCTCTATCCTATCCTATCATCTATCCTCAATCCTATCCTATCTTCTATCCTATCCTATCCTCTATCCTATCCTATCCTCTATCCTATCCTATCCTCTTTCCGATCCTCTATCCTCTATCCGATCCTATCCTCTATCCCATCCTATCCTCTATCCTATCCTATCCTCTATCCTATCCTATCCTCTATCCTATCCTATCCTCTATCCTATCCTATCCTCTATCCTATCCTATCCTCTATCCTATCCTATCCTCTATCCTATCCTATCCTCTATCCTATCCTATCGTCTATCCTATCCTCTATCCTATCCAATCCTCTATCCTATCCTATCCTCTATCCTATCATATCCTCTATCCTATAATATCCTCTATCCTATCCTATCCTCTATCCAATCCTCTATCCTATCCTATCCTCTATCCTATCCTCTATCCTAGCCTATCCTCTATCCTATCCTATCCAATCCCCTAACCTATGCTCTATCCTATCCTACCCACTATAATATCGTATACTCTATCTTATCCTATCCTCTATCCTATAATATCATCTATCCGTTCCTACTCTCTATCCTAACCTATTCTCTATCCTATCCTCCATCCTAAGCTATCATCTATCCTATCAAATCCCCTATCCTATCCTCTATCCTGTCGTATCCTCTATCCTATCCTATCGTCTATCCTATCCTCTATCCTATCCTATCCTCTATCCTATCCTATCCTCTATCCTATCCTATCCTATATCCTATCCTATCCTCTATCCTATACTATCCTCTATCCTATCCTATCCTCTATCCTATCCTATCCTCTATCCTATCCAATCCTCTATCCTATCCTATCCTCAATCCTATCAAATCCCCTGTCCTATCCTCTATCCTATCCTATCCTCTATCCTATCCTATCTTCTATCCTATCCTATCCAATCACCTATCCTATGCTCTATCCTATCCTACCCTCTATAATATCGTATACTCTATCATATCCTATCCTCTATCCTCGTAATATCATCTATCCGTTCCTACTCTCTATCTTATCCTCTATCCTATCCTCTATCCTACCCTATCATCTATCCTATCAAATCCCCTATCCTATCCTCTATCCTGTCGTATCCTCTATCCTATCCTATCTTCTATCCTATCCTATCCTCTATCCTATCAAATCCCCTATCCTATCCTCTATCCTATCCTATCCTCTATCCTATCCTATCCTCTATCCTATCCTATCCTCTATCCTATCCTATCCTCTATCCTATCCTATCCTCTATCCTATCCTATCCTCTATCCTATCCTATCCTCTATCCTATCCTATCCTCTATCCTATCCTATCCTCTATCCTATCCTATCCTCTATATTATCCAATCCTCTATCCTAGCCTATCCTCTATCCTATCCTATCCTCTATCCTATCCTATCCTCTATCCTATCCTATCCTCTATCCTATCCTATCCTCTATCCTATCCTATCGTCTATCCTATCGTCTATCCTATCCTCTATCCTATCCACTATCCTACCCTATCATCTATCCTATCAAAACCCCTATCCTATCCTCTATCCTATCCTATCCTCTATCCTATCCTATCCTCTATCCTATCCTATCCTCTATCCTATCCTATCCTCTATCCTCTATCCTCTATCCTATCCTATCCTCTATCCTATCCTATCGTCTATACTATCCTATCCTCTATCCTATCCTACCATCTATCCTATCCTATCCTGTATCCTATCCTATCCTCAATCCTCTAGCCTATCCTATCCTCTATCCTATCCTATCGTCTATACTATCCTATCCTCAATCCTCTATCCTATCCTATCCTCTATCCTATCCTATCGTCTATACTATCCTATCCTCTATCCTATCCTATCCTCTATCCTATCCAATCCTCTATCCTATCCTATCATCTATCCTCAATCCTATCCTTTCCTGTATCCTATCCAATCCTCTATCCTATCCTGTCCTCTATCCTATCCTATCCTCTATCCTATCCTATGCTCTCTCCTATCCTATCGTCTATCCTATCCTCTATCCTATCCTATCATCTATCCTATCCTATCCTCTATCCAATCCTATCCTCTATCCTCTATCCTATCCTATCCTCTATCCTCTATCCTATCCTATCCTCTATCCTATCCTATCCTCTATCCTATCCTATCCTCTATACTATCCTATCCTCTATCCTATCCTATCCTCTCTCCTATCCTATGCTCTATCCTATCCTATCGTCTATCCTATCCTCTATCCTATCCTATCATCTATCCTATCCTATCCTCTAACCTATCCTATAGTCTATCCTATCCTATCCTCTATCCTATCCTATCCTCTATCCTATCCTATCCTCTATCCTATCCAATCTTCTATCCTATCCTATCCTCTATCCTATCAAATCCCCTATCCTATCCTCTATCCTATCCTATCCTGTATCCTATCCAATCCTCTATCTTATCCTATCATCTATCCTCTATCCTATCCAATCCTCTATCCTATCCTATCCACTATCCTATCCTATGCTCTATCCTATGCTATTCTCTATCCTATCCTATCCTCTATCCTATCCTATCCTCTATCCTATCCGATCCTCTATCCTCTATCCGATCCTATCCTCTATCCCATCCTATCCTCTATCCTATCCTATCCTCTATCCTATCCTATCCTCTATCCTATCCTATCGTCTATCCTATCGTCTATCCTATCCTCTATCCTATCCACTATCCTACCCTATCATCTATCCTATCAAAACCCCTATCCTATCCTCTATCCTATCCTATCCTCTATCCTATCCTATCCTCTATCCTATCCTATCCTCTATCCTATCCTATCCTCTATCCTATCCTATCCTCTATCCTCTATCCTCTATCCTATCCTATCCTCTATCCTATCCTATCCTCTATCCTATCCTATCCTCTATCCTATCCTACCATCTATCCTATCCTATCCTCTATCCTATCCTATCCTCAATCCTCTAGCCTATCCTATCCTCTATCCTATCCTATCGTCTATACTATCCTATCCTCAATCCTCTATCCTATCCTATCCTCTATCCTATCCTATCGTCTATACTATCCTATCCTCTATCCTATCCTATCCTCTATCCTATCCAATCCTCTATCCTATCCTATCATCTATCCTCAATCCTATCCTTTCCTGTATCCTAACCAATCCTCTATCCTATCCTGTCCTCTATCCTATCCTATCCTCTATCCTATCCTATGCTCTCTCCTATCCTATCGTCTATCCTATCCTCTATCCTATCCTATCATCTATCCTATCCTATCCTCTATCCAATCCTATCCTCTATCCTCTATCCTATCCTATCCTCTATCCTCTATCCTATCCTATCCTCTATCCTATCCTATCCTCTATCCTATCCTATCCTCTATACTATCCTATCCTCTATCCTATCCTATCCTCTCTCCTATCCTATGCTCTATCCTATCCTATCGTCTATCCTATCCTCTATCCTATCCTATCATCTATCCTATCCTATCCTCTAACCTATCCTATAGTCTATCCTATCCTATCCTCTATCCTATCCTATCCTCTATCCTATCCTATCCTCTATCCTATCCAATCTTCTATCCTATCCTATCCTCTATCCTATCAAATCCCCTATCCTATCCTCTATCCTATCCTATCCTGTATCCTATCCAATCCTCTATCTTATCCTATCATCTATCCTCTATCCTATCCAATCCTCTATCCTATCCTATCCACTATCCTATCCTATGCTCTATCCTATGCTATTCTCTATCCTATCCTATCCTCTATCCTATCCTATCCTCTATCCTATCCGATCCTCTATCCTCTATCCGATCCTATCCTCTATCCCATCCTATCCTCTATCCTATCCTATCCTCTATCCTATCCTATCCTATCCTCTATCCTATCCTATCCACTATCCTATCCTATGCTCTATCCTATGCTATTCTCTATCCTATCCTATCCTCTATCCTATCCTATCCTCTATCCTATCCGATCCTCTATCCTCTATCCGATCCTATCCTCTATCCCATCCTATCCTCTATCCTATCCTATCCTCTATCCTATCCTATCCTATCCTCTATCCTATCCTATCCTCTATCCTATCCTATCCTCTATCCTATCCTATCGTCTATCCTATCGTCTATCCTATCCTCTATCCTATCCAATCCTCTATCCTATCCTATCCTCTATCATATCATATCCTCTATTCTATAATATCCTCTATCCTATCCTATCCTCTATCCTATCCTATCCTCTATCCTATCCTATCCTCTATCCTATCCTATCGTCTATCCTATCGTCTATCCTATCCTCTATCCTATCCAATCCTCTATCCTATCCTATCCTCTATCCTATCATATCCTCTATCCTATAATATCCTCTATCCTATAATATCCTCTATCCTATCCTATCCTCTATCCAATCCTCTATCCTATCCTATCCTCTATCCTATCCTCTATCCTAGCCTATCCTCTATCCTATCCTATCCAATCCCCTAACCTATGCTCTATCCTATCCTACCCACTATAATATCGTATACTCTATCTTATCCTATCCTCTATCCTATAATATCATCTATCCGTTCCTACTCTCTATCCTAACCTATTCTCTATCCTATCCTCCATCCTAAGCTATCATCTATCCTATCAAATCCCCTATCCTATCCTCTATCCTGTCGTATCCTCTATCCTATCCTATCGTCTATCCTATCCTCTATCCTATCCTATCCTCTATCCTATCCTATCCTCTATCCTATCCTATCCTATATCCTATCCTATCCTCTATCCTATACTATCCTCTATCCTATCCTATCCTCTATCCTATCCTATCCTCTATCCTATCCAATCCTCTATCCTATCCTATCCTCAATCCTATCAAATCCCCTGTCCTATCCTCTATCGTATCCTATCCTCTATCCTATCCTATCTTCTATCCTATCCTATCCAATCACCTATCCTATGCTCTATCCTATCCTACCCTCTATAATATCGTATACTCTATCATATCCTATCCTCTATCCTCGTAATATCATCTATCCGTTCCTACTCTCTATCTTATCCTCTATCCTATCCTCTATCCTACCCTATCATCTATCCTATCAAATCCCCTATCCTATCCTCTATCCTGTCGTATCCTCTATCCTATCCTATCTTCTATCCTATCCTATCCTCTATCCTATCAAATCCCCTATCCTATCCTCTATCCTATCCTATCCTCTATCCTATCCTATCCTCTATCCTATCCTATCCTCTATCCTATCCTATCCTCTATCCTATCCTATCCTCTATCCTATCCTATCCTCTATCCTATCCTATCCTCTATCCTATCCTATCCTCTATCCTATCCTATCCTCTATCCTATCCTATCCTCTATATTATCCAATCCTCTATCCTAGCCTATCCTCTATCCTATCCTATCCTCTATCCTATCCTATCCTCTATCCTATCCTATCCTCTATCCTATCCTATCCTCTATCCTATCCTATCGTCTATCCTATCGTCTATCCTATCCTCTATCCTATCCACTATCCTACCCTATCATCTATCCTATCAAAACCCCTATCCTATCCTCTATCCTATCCTATCCTCTATCCTATCCTATCCTCTATCCTATCCTATCCTCTATCCTATCCTATCCTCTATCCTATCCTATCCTCTATCCTCTATCCTCTATCCTATCCTATCCTCTATCCTATCCTATCGTCTATACTATCCTATCCTCTATCCTATCCTACCATCTATCCTATCCTATCCTCTATCCTATCCTATCCTCAATCCTCTAGCCTATCCTATCCTCTATCCTATCCTATCGTCTATACTATTCTATCCTCAATCCTCTATCCTATCCTATCCTCTATCCTATCCTATCGTCTATACTATCCTATCCTCTATCCTATCCTATCCTCTATCCTATCCAATCCTCTATCCTATCCTATCATCTATCCTCAATCCTATCCTTTCCTGTATCCTATCCAATCCTCTATCCTATCCTGTCCTCTATCCTATCCTATCCTCTATCCTATCCTATGCTCTCTCCTATCCTATCGTCTATCCTATCCTCTATCCTATCCTATCATCTATCCTATCCTATCCTCTATCCAATCCTATCCTCTATCCTCTATCCTATCCTATCCTCTATCCTCTATCCTATCCTATCCTCTATCCTATCCTATCCTCTATCCTATCCTATCCTCTATATTATCCAATCCTCTATCCTAGCCTATCCTCTATCCTATCCTATCCTCTATCCTATCCTATCCTCTATCCTATCCTATCCTCTATCCTATCCTATCCTCTATCCTATCCTATCGTCTATCCTATCGTCTATCCTATCCTCTATCCTATCCACTATCCTACCCTATCATCTATCCTATCAAAACCCCTATCCTATCCTCTATCCTATCCTATCCTCTATCCTATCCTATCCTCTATCCTATCCTATCCTCTATCCTATCCTATCCTCTATCCTATCCTATCCTCTATCCTCTATCCTCTATCCTATCCTATCCTCTATCCTATCCTATCGTCTATACTATCCTATCCTCTATCCTATCCTACCATCTATCCTATCCTATCCTCTATCCTATCCTATCCTCAATCCTCTAGCCTATCCTATCCTCTATCCTATCCTATCGTCTATACTATCCTATCCTCAATCCTCTATCCTATCCTATCCTCTATCCTATCCTATCGTCTATACTATCCTATCCTCTATCCTATCCTATCCTCTATCCTATCCAATCCTCTATCCTATCCTATCATCTATCCTCAATCCTATCCTTTCCTGTATCCTATCCAATCCTCTATCCTATCCTGTCCTCTATCCTATCCTATCCTCTATCCTATCCTATGCTCTCTCCTATCCTATCGTCTATCCTATCCTCTATCCTATCCTATCATCTATCCTATCCTATCCTCTATCCAATCCTATCCTCTATCCTCTATCCTATCCTATCCTCTATCCTCTATCCTATCCTATCCTCTATCCTATCCTATCCTCTATCCTATCCTATCCTCTATACTATCCTATCCTCTATCCTATCCTATCCTCTCTCCTATCCTATGCTCTATCCTATCCTATCGTCTATCCTATCCTCTATCCTATCCTATCATCTATCCTATCCTATCCTCTAACCTATCCTATAGTCTATCCTATCCTATCCTCTATCCTATCCTATCCTCTATCCTATCCTATCCTCTATCCTATCCAATCTTCTATCCTATCCTATCCTCTATCCTATCAAATCCCCTATCCTATCCTCTATCCTATCCTATCCTGTATCCTATCCAATCCTCTATCTTATCCTATCATCTATCCTCTATCCTATCCAATCCTCTATCCTATCCTATCCACTATCCTATCCTATGCTCTATCCTATGCTATTCTCTATCCTATCCTATCCTCTATCCTATCCTATCCTCTATCCTATCCGATCCTCTATCCTCTATCCGATCCTATCCTCTATCCCATCCTATCCTCTATCCTATCCTATCCTCTATCCTATCCTATCCTCTATCCTATCCTATCGTCTATCCTATCGTCTATCCTATCCTCTATCCTATCCACTATCCTACACTATCATCTATCCTATCAAAACCCCTATCCTATCCTCTATCCTATCCTATCCTCTATCCTATCCTATCCTCTATCCTATCCTATCCTCTATCCTATCCTATCCTCTATCCTATCCTATCCTCTATCCTCTATCCTCTATCCTATCCTATCCTCTATCCTATCCTATCGTCTATACTATCCTATCCTCTATCCTATCCTACCATCTATCCTATCCTATCCTCTATCCTATCCTATCCTCAATCCTCTAGCCTATCCTATCCTCTATCCTATCCTATCGTCTATACTATCCTATCCTCAATCCTCTATCCTATCCTATCCTCTATCCTATCCTATCGTCTATACTATCCTATCCTCTATCCTATCCTATCCTCTATCCTATCCAATCCTCTATCCTATCCTATCATCTATCCTCAATCCTATCCTTTCCTGTATCCTAACCAATCCTCTATCCTATCCTGTCCTCTATCCTATCCTATCCTCTATCCTATCCTATGCTCTCTCCTATCCTATCGTCTATCCTATCCTCTATCCTATCCTATCATCTATCCTATCCTATCCTCTATCCAATCCTATCCTCTATCCTCTATCCTATCCTATCCTCTATCCTCTATCCTATCCTATCCTCTATCCTATCCTATCCTCTATCCTATCCTATCCTCTATACTATCCTATCCTCTATCCTATCCTATCCTCTCTCCTATCCTATGCTCTATCCTATCCTATCGTCTATCCTATCCTCTATCCTATCCTATCATCTATCCTATCCTATCCTCTAACCTATCCTATAGTCTATCCTATCCTATCCTCTATCCTATCCTATCCTCTATTATATCCTATCCTCTATCCTATCCAATCTTCTATCCTATCCTATCCTCTATCCTATCAAATCCCCTATCCTATCCTCTATCCTATCCTATCCTGTATCCTATCCAATCCTCTATCTTATCCTATCATCTATCCTCTATCCTATCCAATCCTCTATCCTATCCTATCCACTATCCTATCCTATGCTCTATCCTATGCTATTCTCTATCCTATCCTATCCTCTATCCTATCCTATCCTCTATCCTATCCGATCCTCTATCCTCTATCCGATCCTATCCTCTATCCCATCCTATCCTCTATCCTATCCTATCCTCTATCCTATCCTATCCTATCCTCTATCCTATCCTATCCACTATCCTATCCTATGCTCTATCCTATGCTATTCTCTATCCTATCCTATCCTCTATCCTATTCTATCCTCTATCCTATCCGATCCTCTATCCTCTATCCGATCCTATCCTCTATCCCATCCTATCCTCTATCCTATCCTATCCTCTATCCTATCCTATCCTATCCTCTATCCTATCCTATCCTCTATCCTATCCTATCCTCTATCCTATCCTATCGTCTATCCTATCGTCTATCCTATCCTCTATCCTATCCAATCCTCTATCCTATCCTATCCTCTATCCTATCATATCCTCTATTCTATAATATCCTCTATCCTATCCTATCCTCTATCCTATCCTATCCTCTATCCTATCCTATCCTCTATCCTATCCTATCGTCTATCCTATCGTCTATCCTATCCTCTATCCTATCCAATCCTCTATCCTATCCTATCCTCTATCCTATCATATCCTCTATCCTATAATATCCTCTATCCTATCCTATCCTCTATCCTATCCTATCCAATCCCCTAACCTATGCTCTATCCTATCCTACCCACTATAATATCGTATACTCTATCATATCCTATCCTCTATACCCTAATAATATCATCTATCCGTTCCTACTCTCTATCCTAACCTATTCTCTATCCTATCCTCTATCCTATCCTCTATCCTAAGCTATCATCTATCCTATCAAATCCCCTATCCTATCCTCTATCCTGTCGTATCCTCTATCCTATCCTATCGTCTATCCTATCCTCTATCCTATCCTATCCTCTATCCTATCCTATGCTCTCTCCTATCCTATCGTCTATCCTATCCTCTATCCTATCCTATCATCTATCCTATCCTATCCTCTATCCAATCCTATCCTCTATCCTCTATCCTATCCTATCCTCTATCCTCTATCCTATCCTATCCTCTATCCTATCCTATCCTCTATCCTATCCTATCCTCTATACTATCCTATCCTCTATCCTATCCTATCCTCTCTCCTATCCTATGCTCTATCCTATCCTATCGTCTATCCTATCCTCTATCCTATCCTATCATCTATCCTATCCTATCATCTATCCTATCCTATCCTCTAACCTATCCTATAGTCTATCCTATCCTATCCTCTATCCTATCCTATCCTCTATCCTATCCTATCCTCTATCCTATCCAATCTTCTATCCTATCCTATCCTCTATCCTATCAAATCCCCTATCCTATCCTCTATCCTATCCTATCCTGTATCCTATCCAATCCTCTATCTTATCCTATCATCTATCCTCTATCCTATCCAATCCTCTATCCTATCCTATCCACTATCCTATCCTATGCTCTATCCTATGCTATTCTCTATCCTATCCTATCCTCTATCCTATCCTATCCTCTATCCTATCCGATCCTCTATCCTCTATCCGATCCTATCCTCTATCCCATCCTATCCTCTATCCTATCCTATCCTCTATCCTATCCTATCATCTATCCTATCCTATCCTCTATCCTATCCTATCCTCTATCCTATCCTATCGTCTATCCTATCGTCTATCCTATCCTCTATCCTATCCAATCCTCTATCCTATCCTATCCTCTATCCTATCATATCCTCTATTCTATAATATCCTCTATCCTATCCTATCCTCTATCCTATCCTATCCTCTATCCTATCCTATCCTCTATCCTATCCTATCGTCTATCCTATCGTCTATCCTATCCTCTATCCTATCCAATCCTCTATCCTATCCTATCCTCTATCCTATCATATCCTCTATCCTATAATATCCTCTATCCTATCCTATCCTCTATCCTATCCTATCCAATCCCCTAACCTATGCTCTATCCTATCCTACCCACTATAATATCGTATACTCTATCATATCCTATCCTCTATCCTATCCTATCCTCTATCCTATCCTATCGTCTATCCTATCGTCTATCCTATCCTCTATCCTATCCTATCCTCTATCCTATCCTATCGTCTATCCTATCGTCTATCCTATCCTCTATCCTATCCTATCCTCTATCCTATCCTATCGTCTATACTATCCTATCCTCTATCCTATCCTATCCTCTATCCTATCCAATCCTCTATCCTATCCTATCATCTATCCTCAATCCTATCCTATCTTCTATCCTATCCTATCCTCTATCCTATCCTATCCTCTATCCTATCCTATCCTCTTTCCGATCCTCTATCCTCTATCCGATCCTATCCTCTATCCCATCCTATCCTCTATCCTATCCTATCCTCTATCCTATCCTATCCTCTATCCTATCCTATCCTCTATCCTATCCTATCCTCTATCCTATCCTATCCTCTATCCTATCCTATCCTCTATCCTATCCTATCCTCTATCCTATCCTATCGTCTATCCTATCCTCTATCCTATCCAATCCTCTATCCTATCCTATCCTCTATCCTATCATATCCTCTATCCTATAATATCCTCTATCCTATCCTATCCTCTATCCAATCCTCTATCCTATCCTATCCTCTATCCTATCCTCTATCCTAGCCTATCCTCTATCCTATCCTATCCAATCCCCTAACCTATGCTCTATCCTATCCTACCCACTATAATATCGTATACTCTATCTTATCCTATCCTCTATCCTATAATATCATCTATCCGTTCCTACTCTCTATCCTAACCTATTCTCTATCCTATCCTCCATCCTAAGCTATCATCTATCCTATCAAATCCCCTATCCTATCCTCTATCCTGTCGTATCCTCTATCCTATCCTATCGTCTATCCTATCCTCTATCCTATCCTATCCTCTATCCTATCCTATCCTCTATCCTATCCTATCCTATATCCTATCCTATCCTCTATCCTATACTATCCTCTATCCTATCCTATCCTCTATCCTATCCTATCCTCTATCCTATCCAATCCTCTATCCTATCCTATCCTCAATCCTATCAAATCCCCTGTCCTATCCTCTATCCTATCCTATCCTCTATCCTATCCTATCTTCTATCCTATCCTATCCAATCACCTATCCTATGCTCTATCCTATCCTACCCTCTATAATATCGTATACTCTATCATATCCTATCCTCTATCCTCGTAATATCATCTATCCGTTCCTACTCTCTATCTTATCCTCTATCCTATCCTCTATCCTACCCTATCATCTATCCTATCAAATCCCCTATCCTATCCTCTATCCTGTCGTATCCTCTATCCTATCCTATCTTCTATCCTATCCTATCCTCTATCCTATCAAATCCCCTATCCTATCCTCTATCCTATCCTATCCTCTATCCTATCCTATCCTCTATCCTATCCTATCCTCTATCCTATCCTATCCTCTATCCTATCCTATCCTCTATCCTATCCTATCCTCTATCCTATCCTATCCTCTATCCTATCCTATCCTCTATCCTATCCTATCCTCTATATTATCCAATCCTCTATCCTAGCCTATCCTCTATCCTATCCTATCCTCTATCCTATCCTATCCTCTATCCTATCCTATCCTCTATCCTATCCTATCCTCTATCCTATCCTATCGTCTATCCTATCGTCTATCCTATCCTCTATCCTATCCACTATCCTACCCTATCATCTATCCTATCAAAACCCCTATCCTATCCTCTATCCTATCCTATCCTCTATCCTATCCTATCCTCTATCCTATCCTATCCTCTATCCTATCCTATCCTCTATCCTCTATCCTCTATCCTATCCTATCCTCTATCCTATCCTATCGTCTATACTATCCTATCCTCTATCCTATCCTACCATCTATCCTATCCTATCCTCTATCCTATCCTATCCTCAAACCTCTAGCCTATCCTATCCTCTATCCTATCCTATCGTCTATACTATCCTATCCTCAATCCTCTATCCTATCCTATCCTCTATCCTATCCTATCGTCTATACTATCCTATCCTCTATCCTATCCTATCCTCTATCCTATCCAATCCTCTATCCTATCCTATCATCTATCCTCAATCCTATCCTTTCCTGTATCCTATCCAATCCTCTATCCTATCCTGTCCTCTATCCTATCCTATCCTCTATCCTATCCTATGCTCTCTCCTATCCTATCGTCTATCCTATCCTCTATCCTATCCTATCATCTATCCTATCCTATCCTCTATCCAATCCTATCCTCTATCCTCTATCCTATCCTATCCTCTATCCTCTATCCTATCCTATCCTCTATCCTATCCTATCCTCTATCCTATCCTATCCTCTATACTATCCTATCCTCTATCCTATCCTATCCTCTCTCCTATCCTATGCTCTATCCTATCCTATCGTCTATCCTATCCTCTATCCTATCCTATCATCTATCCTATCCTATCCTCTAACCTATCCTATAGTCTATCCTATCCTATCCTCTATCCTATCCTATCCTCTATCCTATCCTATCCTCTATCCTATCCAATCTTCTATCCTATCCTATCCTCTATCCTATCAAATCCCCTATCCTATCCTCTATCCTATCCTATCCTGTATCCTATCCAATCCTCTATCTTATCCTATCATCTATCCTCTATCCTATCCAATCCTCTATCCTATCCTATCCACTATCCTATCCTATGCTCTATCCTATGCTATTCTCTATCCTATCCTATCCTCTATCCTATCCTATCCTCTATCCTATCCGATCCTCTATCCTCTATCCGATCCTATCCTCTATCCCATCCTATCCTCTATCCTATCCTATCCTCTATCCTATCCTATCCTCTATCCTATCCTATCGTCTATCCTATCGTCTATCCTATCCTCTATCCTATCCACTATCCTACCCTATCATCTATCCTATCAAAACCCCTATCCTATCCTCTATCCTATCCTATCCTCTATCCTATCCTATCCTCTATCCTATCCTATCCTCTATCCTATCCTATCCTCTATCCTATCCTATCCTCTATCCTATCCTATCCTCTATCCTATCCTATCCTCTATCCTCTATCCTCTATCCTATCCTATCCTCTATCCTATCCTATCGTCTATACTATCCTATCCTCTATCCTATCCTACCATCTATCCTATCCTATCCTCTATCCTATCCTATCCTCAATCCTCTAGCCTATCCTATCCTCTATCCTATCCTATCGTCTATACTATCCTATCCTCAATCCTCTATCCTATCCTATCCTCTATCCTATCCTATCGTCTATACTATCCTATCCTCTATCCTATCCTATCCTCTATCCTATCCAATCCTCTATCCTATCCTATCATCTATCCTCAATCCTATCCTTTCCTGTATCCTAACCAATCCTCTATCCTATCCTGTCCTCTATCCTATCCTATCCTCTATCCTATCCTATGCTCTCTCCTATCCTATCGTCTATCCTATCCTCTATCCTATCCTATCATCTATCCTATCCTATCCTCTATCCAATCCTATCCTCTATCCTCTATCCTATCCTATCCTCTATCCTCTATCCTATCCTATCCTCTATCCTATCCTATCCTCTATCCTATCCTATCCTCTATACTATCCTATCCTCTATCCTATCCTATCCTCTCTCCTATCCTATGCTCTATCCTATCCTATCGTCTATCCTATCCTCTATCCTATCCTATCATCTATCCTATCCTATCCTCTAACCTATCCTATAGTCTATCCTATCCTATCCTCTATCCTATCCTATCCTCTATCCTATCCTATCCTCTATCCTATCCAATCTTCTATCCTATCCTATCCTCTATCCTATCAAATCCCCTATCCTATCCTCTATCCTATCCTATCCTGTATCCTATCCAATCCTCTATCTTATCCTATCATCTATCCTCTATCCTATCCAATCCTCTATCCTATCCTATCCACTATCCTATCCTATGCTCTATCCTATGCTATTCTCTATCCTATCCTATCCTCTATCCTATCCTATCCTCTATCCTATCCGATCCTCTATCCTCTATCCGATCCTATCCTCTATCCCATCCTATCCTCTATCCTATCCTATCCTCTATCCTATCCTATCCTATCCTCTATCCTATCCTATCCACTATCCTATCCTATGCTCTATCCTATGCTATTCTCTATCCTATCCTATCCTCTATCCTATCCTATCCTCTATCCTATCCGATCCTCTATCCTCTATCCGATCCTATCCTCTATCCCATCCTATCCTCTATCCTATCCTATCCTCTATCCTATCCTATCCTATCCTCTATCCTATCCTATCCTCTATCCTATCCTATCCTCTATCCTATCCTATCGTCTATCCTATCGTCTATCCTATCCTCTATCCTATCCAATCCTCTATCCTATCCTATCCTCTATCCTATCATATCCTCTATTCTATAATATCCTCTATCCTATCCTATCCTCTATCCTATCCTATCCTCTATCCTATCCTATCCTCTATCCTATCCTATCGTCTATCCTATCGTCTATCCTATCCTCTATCCTATCCAATCCTCTATCCTATCCTATCCTCTATCCTATCATATCCTCTATCCTATAATATCCTCTATCCTATCCTATCCTCTATCCTATCCTATCCAATCCCCTAACCTATGCTCTATCCTATCCTACCCACTATAATATCGTATACTCTATCATATCCTATCCTCTATACCCTAATAATATCATCTATCCGTTCCTACTCTCTATCTTAACCTATTCTCTATCCTATCCTCTATCCTATCCTCTATCCTAAGCTATCATCTATCCTATCAAATCCCCTATCCTATCCTCTATCCTGTCGTATCCTCTATCCTATCCTATCGTCTATCCTATCCTCTATCCTATCCTATCCTCTATCCTATCCTATGCTCTCTCCTATCCTATCGTCTATCCTATCCTCTATCCTATCCTATCATCTATCCTATCCTATCCTCTATCCAATCCTATCCTCTATCCTCTATCCTATCCTATCCTCTATCCTCTATCCTATCCTATCCTCTATCCTATCCTATCCTCTATCCTATCCTATCCTCTATACTATCCTATCCTCTATCCTATCCTATCCTCTCTCCTATCCTATGCTCTATCCTATCCTATCGTCTATCCTATCCTCTATCCTATCCTATCATCTATCCTATCCTATCATCTATCCTATCCTATCCTCTAACCTATCCTATAGTCTATCCTATCCTATCCTCTATCCTATCCTATCCTCTATCCTATCCTATCCTCTATCCTATCCAATCTTCTATCCTATCCTATCCTCTATCCTATCAAATCCCCTATCCTATCCTCTATCCTATCCTATCCTGTATCCTATCCAATCCTCTATCTTATCCTATCATCTATCCTCTATCCTATCCAATCCTCTATCCTATCCTATCCACTATCCTATCCTATGCTCTATCCTATGCTATTCTCTATCCTATCCTATCCTCTATCCTATCCTATCCTCTATCCTATCCGATCCTCTATCCTCTATCCGATCCTATCCTCTATCCCATCCTATCCTCTATCCTATCCTATCCTCTATCCTATCCTATCATCTATCCTATCCTATCCTCTATCCTATCCTATCCTCTATCCTATCCTATCGTCTATCCTATCGTCTATCCTATCCTCTATCCTATCCAATCCTCTATCCTATCCTATCCTCTATCCTATCATATCCTCTATCCTATCCTATCCTCTATCCTCTATCCGATCCTATCCTCTATCCCATCCTATCCTCTATCCTATCCTATCCTCTATCCTATCCTATCCTATCGTCTATCCTATCGTCTATCCTATCCTCTATCCTATCCAATCATCTATCCTACCCTATCCTCTATCCTATCATATCCTCTATCCTATAATATCCTCTATCCTATCCTATCCTCTATCCAATCCTCTATCCTATCCTATCCTCTATCCTAGCCTATCCTCTATCCTATCCTATCCAATCCCCTAACCTATGCTCTATCCTATCCTACCCACTATAATATCGTATACTCTATCATATCCTATCCTCTATCCTATAATATCATCTATCCTATCCTATACTCTATCCTATCAAATCCCCTATCCTATCCTCTATCCTATCCTATCCTCTATCCTATACTATCCTCTATCCTATCCTATCCTCTATCCTATCCTATCCTCCATCCTATCCTATCCTCTATCCTATCCTATCCTCTATCCTATCCTATCCTCTATCCTATCCTATCCTCTATCCTATCCTATCCTCTATCCTATCCTATCCTCTATCCTATCCTATCCTCTATCCTATCCTATCCTCTATCCTATCCTATCCTCTATCCTCTATCCTATCCTATCCTCTATCCTATCCTATCCTCTATCCTATCCTATCCTCTATCTTATCCTATCGTCTATCCTATCGTCTATCCTATCCTCTATCCTATCCACTATCATACCCTATCATCTATCCTATCAAATCCCCTATCCTATCCTCTATCCTATCGTATCCTCTACCCTATCCTATGTTCTATCCTATCCTATTCTCTATCCTATCAAATCCCCTATCCTATCCTGTATCCTATCCTATCCTCTATCCTATCCTATCCACTATCCTACCCTATCATCTATCCTATCAAAACCCCTATCCTATCCTCTATCCTATCGTATCCTCTACCCTATCCTATCTTCTATCCTATCCTATACTCTATCCTATCAAATCCCCTATCCTATCCTCTATCCTATCCTATACTCTATCCTATCCTATCCTATATCCTATCCTATCCTCTATCCTATACTATCCTCTATCCTATCCTATCCTCTATCCTATCCTATCCTCTATCCTATCCAATCCTCTATCCTATCCTATCCTCTATCCTATCAAATCCCCTGTCCTATCCTCTATCCTATCCTATCCTCTATCCTATCAAATCCCCTATCCTATCCTCTATCCTATCCTATCCTCTATACTATCCTATCCTCTATCCTATCAAATCCCCTATCCTATCCTCTATCCTATCCTATCCTCTATCCTATCCTATCCTATATCCTATCCTATCCTCTATCCTATCCTATCCTCTATCCTATACTATCCTCTATCCTATCCTATCCTCTATCCTATCCTATCCTCTATCCTATCCTATCCTCTATCCTATCCTATCCTCTATACTATCCTATCGTCTATCCTATCCTCTATCCTATCCACTATCCTACCCTATCATCTATCCTATCAAAACCCCTATCCTATCCTCTATCCTATCGTATCCTCTACCCTATCCTATCTTCTATCCTACCCTATCATCTATCCTATCAAATCCCCTATCCTATCCTCTATCCTGTCGTATCCTCTATCCTATCCTATCTTCTATCCTATTCTATCCTCTATCCTATCAAATCCCCTATCCTATCCTCTATCCTATCCTATCCTCTATCCTATTCTATCCTCTATCCTATCCTATCCTCTATATTATCCAATCCTTTATCCTAGCCTATCCTCTATCCTATACTATCCTCTATCCTATCCTATCCTCTATCCTATCCTATCCTCTATCCTATCCAATCCTCTATCCTATCCTATCCTCTATCCTATCAAATCCCCTGTCCTATCCTCTATCCTATCCTATCCTCTATCCTATCAAATCCCCTATCCTATCCTCTATCCTATCCTATCCTCTATACTATCCTATCCTCTATCCTATCAAATCCCCTATCCTATCCTCTATCCTATCCTATCCTCTATCCTATCCTATCCTATATCCTATCCTATCCTCTATCCTATCCTATCCTCTATCCTATACTATCCTCTATCCTATCCTATCCTCTATCCTATCCTATCCTCTATCCTATCCTATCCTCTATCCTATCCTATCCTCTATACTATCCTATCGTCTATCCTATCCTCTATCCTATCCACTATCCTACCCTATCATCTATCCTATCAAAACCCCTATCCTATCCTCTATCCTATCGTATCCTCTACCCTATCCTATCTTCTATCCTACCCTATCATCTATCCTATCATATCCCCTATCCTATCCTCTATCCTGTCGTATCCTCTATCCTATCCTATCTTCTATCCTATTCTATCCTCTATCCTATCAAATCCCCTATCCTATCCTCTATCCTATCCTATCCTCTATCCTATTCTATCCTCTATCCTATCCTATCCTCTATATTATCCAATCCTTTATCCTAGCCTATCCTCTATCCTATACTATCCTCTATCCTATCCTATCCTCTATCCTATCCTATCCTCTATCCTATCCTATGCTCTATCCTATCCTATCGTCTATCCTATCCTCTATCCTATCCTATCCTCTATCCTATCCTATCCTCTATCCTATCCTATCCTCTATCCTATCCTATCCTCTATCCTATCCTATCCTCTATCCTATCCTATCCTCTATCCTATCCTATCCTCTATCCTATCCTATCCTCTATCCTATCCTATCCTCTATCCTATCCTATCCTCTATCCTATCCTATCCTCTATCCTATCCTATCCTCTATCCTATCCTATCCTCTATCCTATCCTATCCTCTATCCTATCCTATCCTCTATCCAATCCTATCCTCTATCCTATCCTATCCTCTATCCTATCCTATCCTCTATCCTCTATCCTCTATCCTATCCTATCCTCTATCCTATCCTATCGTCTATACTATCCTATCCTCTATCCTATCCTATCCTCTATCCTATCCTATGCTCTATCCTATCCTATCGTCTATCCTATCCTCTATCCTATCCTATCCTCTATCCTATCCTATCCTCTATCCTATCCTATCCTCTATCCTATCCTATCCTCTATCCTATCCTATCCTCTATCCTATCCTATCCTCTATCCTATCCTATCCTCTATCCTCTATCCTATCCTATCCTCTATCCTATCCTATCCTCTATCCTATCCTATCCTCTATACTATCCTATCCTCTATCCTATCCTATCCTCTATCCTATCCTATGCTCTATCCTATCCTATCGTCTATCCTATCCTCTATCCTATCCTATCATCTATCCTATCCTATCCTCTATCCTATCCTATAGTCTATCCTATCCTATCCTCTATCCTATCCTATAGTCTATCCTATCCTATCCTCTATCCTATCCTATCCTCTATCCTATCCTATCCTGTATCCTATCCAATCCTCTATCTTATCCTATCATCTATCCTCTATCCTATCCAATCCTCTATCCTATCCTATCCAGTATCCTATCCTATCCTCTATCCTATCCTATTCTCTATCCTATCCTATCCTCTATCCTATCCTATCCTCTATCCTATCCTATCCTCTATCCTATCCTATCCTCTATCCTCTATCCGATCCTATCCTCTATCCCATCCTATCCTCTATCCTATCCTATCCTCTATCCTATCCTATCCTCTATCCTATCCTCTCCTCTATCCTATCCTATCCTATCCTCTATCCTATCGTCTATCCTATCCTCTATCCTATCCAATCCTCTATCCTATCCTATCCTCTATCCTATCATATCCTCTATCCTATAATATCCTCTATCCTATCCTATCCTCTATCCAATCCTCTATCCTATCCTATCCTCTATCCTAGCCTATCCTCTATCCTATCCTATCCAATCCCCTAACCTATGCTCTATCCTATCCTACCCACTATAATATCGTATACTCTATCATATCCTATCCTCTATCCTATAATATCATCTATCCTATTCTATACTCTATCCTATCAAATCCCCTATCCTATCCTCTATCCTAACCTATCCTCTATCCTATCCTATCCTCTATCCTATACTATCCTCTATCCTATCCTATCCTCTATCCTATCCTATCCTCCATCCTATCCTATCCTCTATCCTATCCTATCCTCTATCCTATCCTATCCTCTATCCTATCCTATCCTCTATCCTATCCTATCCTTTATCCTATCCTATCCTCTATCCTATCCTATCCTCTATCCTATCCAATCCTCTATCCTATCCTATCCTCTATCCTATCAAATCCCCTGTCCTATCCTCTATCCTACCCTATCATCTATCCTATCAAATCCCCTATCCTATCCTCTATCCTGTCGTATCCTCTATCCTATCCTATCTTCTATCCTATCCTATCCTCTATCCTATCAAATCCCCTATCCTATCCTCTATCCTATCCTATCCTCTATCCTATTCTATCCTCTATCCTATCCTATCCTCTATATTATCCAATCCTTTATCCTAGCCTATCCTCTATCCTATACTATCCTCTATCCTATCCTATCCTCTATCCTATCCTATCCTCTATCCTATCCTATGCTCTATCCTATCCTATCGTCTATCCTATCCTCTATCCTATCCTATCCTCTATCCTATCCTATCCTCTATCCTATCCTATCCTCTATCCTATCCTATCCTCTATCCTATCCTATCCTCTATCCTATCCTATCCTCTATCCTATCCTATCCTCTATCCTATCCTATCCTCTATCCTATCCTATCCTCTATCCTCTATCCTCTATCCTATCCTATCCTCTATCCTATCCTATCGTCTATACTATCCTATCCTCTATCCTATCCTATCCTCTATCCTATCCTATGCTCTATCCTATCCTATCGTCTATCCTATCCTCTATCCTATCCTATCCTCTATCCTATCCTATCCTCTATCCTATCCTATCCTCTATCCTATCCTATCCTCTATCCTATATCCTATCCTCTATCCTATCCTATCATCTATCCTATCCTATCCTCTATCCTATCCTATAGTCTATCCTATCCTATCCTCTATCCTATCCTATAGTCTATCCTATCCTATCCTCTATCCTATCCTATCCTCTATCCTATCCTATCCTGTATCCTATCCAATCCTCTATCTTATCCTATCATCTATCCTCTAACCTATCCAATCCTCTATCCTATCCTATCCAGTATCCTATCCTATCCTCTATCCTATCCTATTCTCTATCCTATCCTATCCTCTATCCTATCCTATCCTCTATCCTATCCTATCCTCTATCCTATCCTCTCCTCTATCCTATCCTATCCTATCGTCTATCCTATCGTCTATCCTATCCTCTATCCTATCCAATCCTCTATCCTATCCTATCCTCTATCCTATCATATCCTCTATCCTATAATATCCTCTATCCTATCCTATCCTCTATCCAATCCTCTATCCTATCCTATCCTCTATCCTATCCTATCCTCTATCCTATCCTATCCTCTATCCTATCCTGTCCTCTATCCTATACTATCCTCTATCCTATCCTATCCTCTATCCTATCCTATCCTCTATTCTATCCTATCCTCTATCCTATCCTATCCTCTATCCTATCCTATCCTCTATCCTCTATCCTATCCTATCCTCTATCCTATCCTATCGTATATACTATCCTATCCTCTATCCTATCCTATCCTCTATCCTATCCTGTGCTCTATCCTATCCTATCGTCTATCCTATCCTCTATCCTATCCTATCCTCTATCCTATCAAATCCCCTATCCTATCCTCTATCCTATCCTATCCTCTATCCTATCCTATCCTCTATCCTGGCCTATCCACTATCCTATCATATCCTCTATCCTATAATATCCTCTATCCTATCCTATCCTCTATCCAATCCTCTATCCTATCCTATCCTCTATCCTATCCTATCCTCTATCCTATCCTATCCTCTATCCTATCCTATCCTCTATCCTATCCTATCCTCTATCCTATACTATCCTCTATCCTATCCTATCCTCTATCCTATCCTATCCTCTATCCTATCCTATCCTCTATCCTATCCTATCCTCTATCCTATCCTATCCTCTATCCTATCCTATCGTCTATACTATCCTATCCTCTATCCTATCCTATCCTCTATCCTATCCTATGCTCTATCCTATCCTATCGTCTATCCTATCCTCTATCCTATCCTATCCTCTATCCTATCCTATCCTCTATCCTATCCTAGCCTCTATCCTATCCTATCCTCTATCCTATCCTATCCTCTATCCTATCAAATCCCCTATCCTATCCTCTATCCTATCCTATCCTCTATCCTATCCTATCCGGTATCCTATCCAATCCTCTATCCTATCCTTTCATCTATCCTCAATCCTATCCTTTCCTGTATCCTATCCAATCCTCTATCCTATCCTGTCCTCTATCCTATCCTATCCTCTATCCTATCCTATGCTCTATCCTATCCTATCGTCTATCCTATCCTCTATCCTATCCTATCATCTATCCTATCCTATCCTCTATCCTATCCTATCCTCTATCCTCTATCCTATCCTATCCTCTATCCTATCCTATCCTCTATCCTATCCTATCCTCTATACTATCCTATCCTCTATCCTATCCTATCCTCTATCCTATCTTATGCTCTATCCTATCCTATCCTCTATCCTATCCTATCTTCTATCCTATCCTATCCAATCACCTATCCTATGCTCTATCCTATCCTATCCTCTATCCTATCAAATCCCCTATCCTATCCTCTATCCTATCCTATCCTCTATACTATCCTATCCTCTATCCTATCAAATCCCCTATCCTATCCTCTATCCTATCCTATCCTCTATCCTATCCTATCCTATATCCTATCCTATCCTCTATCCTATCCTATCCTATATCCTATCCTATCCTCTATCCTATCCTATCCTCTATCCTATACTATCCTCTATCCTATCCTATCCTCTATCCTATCCTATCCTCTATCCTATCCTATCCTCTATCCTATCCTATCCTCTATCCTATCCTATCGTCTATCCTATCGTCTATCCTATCCTCTATCCTATCCACTATCCTACCCTATCATCTATCCTATCAAAACCTCTATCCTATCCTCTATCCTATCCTATCCTCTATACTATCCTATCCTCTATCCTATCAAATCCCCTATCCTATCCTCTATCCTATCCTATCCTCTATCCTATCCTATCCTATCCTCTATCCTATCCTATCCTATATCCTATCCTATCCTCTATCCTATCCTATCTTATATCCTATCCTATCCTCTATCCTATCCTATCCTCTATCCTATACTATCCTCTATCCTATCCTATCCTCTATCCTATCCTATCCTCTATCCTATCGTATCCTCTACCCTATCCTATCTTCTATCCTACCCTATCATCTATCCTATAAAATCCCCTATCCTATCCTCTATCCTGTCGTATCCTCTATCCTATCCTATCTTCTATCCTATCCTATCCTCTATCCTATCCTATCTTCTATCCTATCCTATCCTCTATCCTATCAAATCCCCTATCCTATCCTCTATCCTATCCTATCCTCTATCCTATTCTATCCTCTATCCTATCCTATCCTCTATATTATCCAATCCTTTATCCTAGCCTATCCTCTATCCTATACTATCCTCTATCCTATCCTATCCTCTATCCTATCCTATCCTCTATCCTATCCTATCCTCTATCCTATCCTAGCCTCTATCCTATCCTATCCTCTATCCTATCCTATCCTCTATCCTATCAAATCCCCTATCCTATCCTCTATCCTATCCTATCCTCTATCCTATCCTATCCTCTATCCTATCCTATCCACTATCCTATCATATCCTCTATCCTATAATATCCTCTATCCTATCCTATCCTCTATCCAATCCTCTATCCTATCCTATCCTCTATCCTATCCTATCCTCTATCCAATCCTCTATCCTATCCTATCCTCTATCCTATAATATCCTCTATCCTATCCTATCCTCTATCCAATCCTCTATCCTATCCTATCCTCTATCCTAGCCTATCCTCTATCCTATCCTATCCAATCCCCTAACCTATGCTCTATCCTATCCTACCCACTATAATATCGTATACTCTATCATATCCTATCCTCTATCCTATAATATCATCTATCCTATCCTATACTCTATCCTATCAAATCCCCTTTCCTATCCTCTATCCTATCCTATCCTCTATCCTATCCTATCCTCTATCCTATCCTATCCTCTATCCTATACTATCCTCTATCCTATCCTATCCTCTATCCTATCCTATCCTCTATCCTATCCTATCCTCTATCCTATCCTATCCTCTATCCTATCCTATCCTCTATCCTATCCTATCCTCTATCCTATCCTATCCTCTATCCTATCCTATCCTCTATCCTATCCTATCCTCTATCTTATCCTATCGTCTCTCCTATCGTCTATCCTATCCTCTATCCTATCCACTATCATACCCTATCATCTATCCTATCAAATCCCCTATCCTATCTTCTATCCTATCGTATCCTCTACCCTATCCTATGTTCTATCCTATCCTATTCTCTATCCTATCAAATCCCCTTATCCTATCCTGTATCCTATCCTATCCTCTATCCTATCCTATCCTCTATCCTATCCTATCCTCTATCCTATCCTATCCTATATCCTATCCTATCCTCTATCCTATCATATCCTCTATCCTATCCTATCCTCTATCCTATCCTATCCTCTATCCTATCCTATCCTCTATCCTATCCTATCCCCTATCCTATACTATCCTCTATCCTATCCTATCCTCTATCCTATCCTATCCTCTATCCTATCCTATCCTCTATCCTATCCTATCCTCTATCCTCTATCCTATCCTATCCTCTATCCTATCCTATCGTCTATACTATCCTATCCTCTATCCTATCCTATCCTCTATCCTATCCTATGCTCTATCCTATCCTATCGTCTATCCTATCCTCTATCCTATCCTATCCTCTATCCTATCCTATCCTCTATCCTATCCTATCCTCTATCCTATCCTATCCTCTATCCTATCCTATCCTCTATCCTCTATCCTATCCTGTCCTCTATCCTATCCTATCCTCTATCCTATCCTATCCTCTATAATATCCTATCCTCTATCCTATCCTATCCTCTATCCTCTATCCTATCCTCTATCCTATCCTATCCTCTATCCTATCATATCCTCTATCCTATAATATCCTCTATCCTATCCTATCCTCTATCCTATCCTCTATCCTATCCTATCCTCTATCCTATCCTATCCTCTATCCTATCCTATCCTCTATCCTATCCTATCCTCTATCCTATCCTATCCTCTATCCTATCCTATCCTCTATCCTATCCTATCCTCTATCCTCTATCCTCTATCCTCTATCCTATCCTATCCTCTATCCTATCCTATCGTCTATACTATCCTATCCTCTATCCTATCCTATCCTCTATCCTATCCTATGCTCTATCCTATCCTATCGTCTATCCTATCCTCTATCCTATCCTATCCTCTATCCTATCCTATCCTCTATCCTATCCTATCCTCTATCCTATCCTATCCTCTATCCTCTATCCTATCCTCTATCCTATCCTATCATCTATCCTATCCTATCCTCTATCCTATCCTATAGTCTATCCTATCCTATCCTCTATCCTATCCTATAGTCTATCCTATCCTATCCTCTATCCTATCCTATCCTCTATCCTATCCTATCCTGTATCCTATCCAATCCTCTATCTTATCCTATCATCTATCCTCTATCCTATCCAATCCTCTATCCTATCCTGTCCTCTATCCTATCCTATCCTCTATCCTATCCTATCCTCTATAATATCCTATCCTCTATCCTATCCTATCCTCTATCCTCTATCCTATCCTCTATCCTATCCTATCCTCTATCCTCTATCCTATCCTATCCTCTATCCTATCCTATCCTCTATCCTATCCTATCCTCTATACTATCCTATCCTCTATCCTATCCTATCCTCTATCCTATCCTATGCTCTATCCTATCCTATCGTCTATCCTATCCTCTATCCTATCCTATCATCTATCCTATCCTATCCTCTATCCTATCCTATAGTCTATCCTATCCTATCCTCTATCCTATCCTATAGTCTATCCTATCCTATCCTCTATCCTATCCTATCCTCTATCCTATCCTATCCTGTATCCTATCCAATCCTCTATCTTATCCTATCATCTATCCTCTATCCTATCCAATCCTCTATCCTATCCTATCCAGTATCCTATCCTATCCTCTATCCTATCCTATTCTCTATCCTATCCTATCCTCTATCCTATCCTATCCTCTATCCTATCCTATCCTCTATCCTATCCTATCCTCTATCCTCTATCCGATCCTATCCTCTATCCCATCCTATCCTCTATCCTATCCTATCCTCTATCCTATCCTATCCTCTATCCTATCCTCTCCTCTATCCTATCCTATCCTATCGTCTATCCTATCGTCTATCCTATCCTCTATCCTATCCAATCCTCTATCCTATCCTATCCTCTATCCTATCATATCCTCTATCCTATAATATCCTCTATCCTATCCTATCCTCTATCCAATCCTCTATCCTATCCTATCCTCTATCCTAGCCTATCCTCTATCCTATCCTATCCAATCCCCTAACCTATGCTCTATCCTATCCTACCCACTATAATATCGTATACTCTATCATATCCTATCCTCTATCCTATAATATCATCTATCCTATTCTATACTCTATCCTATCAAATCCCCTATCCTATCCTCTATCCTAACCTATCCTCTATCCTATCCTATCCTCTATCCTATACTATCCTCTATCCTATCCTATCCTCTATCCTATCCTATCCTCCATCCTATCCTATCCTCTATCCTATCCTATCCTCTATCCTATCCTATCCTCTATCCTGTCGTATCCTCTATCCTATCCTATCTTCTATCCTATCCTATCCTCTATCCTATCAAATCCCCTATCCTATCCTCTATCCTATCCTATCCTCTATCCTATTCTATCCTCTATCCTATCCTATCCTCTATATTATCCAATCCTTTATCCTAGCCTATCCTCTATCCTATACTATCCTCTATCCTATCCTATCCTCTATCCTATCCTATCCTCTATCCTATCCTATCCTCTATCCTATCCTATCCTCTATCCTATCCTATCCTCTATCCTATCCTATCCTCTATCCTATCCTATCCTCTATCCTATCCTATCCTCTATCTATCCTATCCTCTATCCTATCCTATCCTCTATCCTCTATCCTCTATCCTCTATCCTATCCTATCCTCTATCCTATCCTATCGTCTATACTATCCTATCCTCTATCCTATCCTATCCTCTATCCTATCCTATGCTCTATCCTATCCTATCGTCTATCCTATCCTCTATCCTATCCTATCCTCTATCCTATCCTATCCTCTATCCTATCCTATCCTCTATCCTATCCTATCCTCTATCCTCTATCCTATCCTCTATCCTATCCTATCATCTATCCTATCCTATCCTCTATCCTATCCTATAGTCTATCCTATCCTATCCTCTATCCTATCCTATAGTCTATCCTATCCTATCCTCTATCCTATCCTATCCTCTATCCTATCCTATCCTGTATCCTATCCAATCCTCTATCTTATCCTATCATCTATCCTCTATCCTATCCAATCCTCTATCCTATCCTATCCAGTATCCTATCCTATCCTCTATCCTATCCTATTCTCTATCCTATCCTATCCTCTATCCTATCCTATCCTCTATCCTATCCTATCCTCTATCCTATCCTCTCCTCTATCCTATCCTATCCTATCGTCTATCCTATCGTCTATCCTATCCTCTATCCTATCCAATCCTCTATCCTATCCTATCCTCTATCCTATCATTATCCTCTATCCTATAATATCCTCTATCCTATCCTATCCTCTATCCAATCCTCTATCCTATCCTATCCTCTATCCTATCCTATCCTCTATCCTATCCTATCCTATATCCTATCCTATCCTCTATCCTATCATATCCTCTATCCTTTCCTATCCTCTATCCTATCCTATCCTCTATCCTATCCTATCCTCTATCCTATCCTATCCTCTATCCTATACTATCCTCTATCCTATCCTATCCTCTATCCTATCCTATCCTCTATTCTATCCTATCCTCTATCCTATCCTATCCTCTATCCTATCCTATCCTCTATCCTCTATCCTATCCTATCCTCTATCCTATCCTATCGTATATACTATCCTATCCTCTATCCTATCCTATCCTCTATCCTATCCTATCCTCTATCCTATCCTATCCTCTATCCTATCCTATCCCCTATCCTATACTATCCTCTATCCTATCCTATCCTCTATCCTATCCTATCCTCTATCCTATCCTATCCTCTATCCTATCCTATCCTCTATCCTCTATCCTATCCTATCCTCTATCCTATCCTATCGTCTATACTATCCTATCCTCTATCCTATCCTATCCTCTATCCTATCCTATGCTCTATCCTATCCTATCGTCTATCCTATCCTCTATCCTATCCTATCCTCTATCCTATCCTATCCTCTATCCTATCCTATCCTCTATCCTATCCTATCCTCTATCCTATCCTATCCTCTATCCTCTATCCTATCCTGTCCTCTATCCTATCCTATCCTCTATCCTATCCTATCCTCTATAATATCCTATCCTCTATCCTATCCTATCCTCTATCCTATCCTATCCTCTATACTATCCTATCCTCTATCCTATCCTATCCTCTATCCTATCCTATGCTCTATCCTATCCTATCGTCTATCCTATCCTCTATCCTATCCTATCATCTATCCTATCCTATCCTCTATCCTATCCTATAGTCTATCCTATCCTATCCTCTATCCTATCCTATAGTCTATCCTATCCTATCCTCTATCCTATCCTATCCTCTATCCTATCCTATCCTGTATCCTATCCAATCCTCTATCTTATCCTATCATCTATCCTCTATCCTATCCAATCCTCTATCCTATCCTATCCAGTATCCTATCCTATCCTCTATCCTATCCTATTCTCTATCCTATCCTATCCTCTATCCTATCCTATCCTCTATCCTATCCTATCCTCTATCCTATCCTATCCTCTATCCTCTATCCGATCCTATCCTCTATCCCATCCTATCCTCTATCCTATCCTATCTTCTATCCTATCCTATCCTCTATCCTATCAAATCCCTCCTATCCTATCCTCTATCCTATCCTATCCTCTATCCTATTCTATCCTATCCCTATCCTATCCTATCCTCTATATTATCCAATCCTTTATCCTAGCCTATCCTCTATCCTATACTATCCTCTATCCTATCCTATCCTCTATCCTATCCTATCCTCTATCCTATCCTATCCTCTATCCTATCCTATCCTCTATCCTATCCTATCCTCTATCCTATCCTATCCTCTATCCTATCCTATCCTCTATCCTATCCTATCCTCTATCCTATCCTATCCTCTATCCTATCCTATCCTCTATCCTCTATCCTCTATCCTCTATCCTATCCTATCCTCTATCCTATCCTATCGTCTATACTATCCTATCCTCTATCCTATCCTATCCTCTATCCTATCCTATGCTCTATCCTATCCTATCGTCTATCCTATCCTCTATCCTATCCTATCCCTCTATCCTATCCTATCCTCTATCCTATCCTATCCTCTATCCTATCCTATCCTCTATCCTCTATCCTATCCTCTATCCTATCCTATCATCTATCCTATCCTATCCTCTATCCTATCCTATAGTCTATCCTATCCTATCCTCTATCCTATCCTATAGTCTATCCTATCCTATCCTCTATCCTATCCTATCCTCTATCCTATCCTATCCTGTATCCTATCCAATCCTCTATCTTATCCTATCATCTATCCTCTATCCTATCCAATCCTCTATCCTATCCTATCCAGTATCCTATCCTATCCTCTATCCTATCCTATTCTCTATCCTATCCTATCCTCTATCCTATCCTATCCTCTATCCTATCCTATCCTCTATCCTATCCTCTCCTCTATCCTATCCTATCCTATCGTCTATCCTATCGTCTATCCTATCCTCTATCCTATCCAATCCTCTATCCTATCCTATCCTCTATCCTATCATATCCTCTATCCTATAATATCCTCTATCCTATCCTATCCTCTATCCAATCCTCTATCCTATCCTATCCTCTATCCTATCCTATCCTCTATCCTATCCTATCCTATATCCTATCCTATCCTCTATCCTATCATATCCTCTATCCTTTCCTATCCTCTATCCTATCCTATCCTCTATCCTATCCTATCCTCTATCCTATCCTATCCTCTATCCTATACTATCCTCTATCCTATCCTATCCTCTATCCTATCCTATCCTCTATTCTATCCTATCCTCTATCCTATCCTATCCTCTATCCTATCCTATCCTCTATCCTCTATCCTATCCTATCCTCTATCCTATCCTATCGTATATACTATCCTATCCTCTATCCTATCCTATCCTCTATCCTATCCTATCCTCTATCCTATCCTATCCTCTATCCTATCCTATCCCCTATCCTATACTATCCTCTATCCTATCCTATCCTCTATCCTATCCTATCCTCTATCCTATCCTATCCTCTATCCTATCCTATCCTCTATCCTCTATCCTATCCTATCCTCTATCCTATCCTATCGTCTATACTATCCTATCCTCTATCCTATCCTATCCTCTATCCTATCCTATGCTCTATCCTATCCTATCGTCTATCCTATCCTCTATCCTATCCTATCCTCTATCCTATCCTATCCTCTATCCTATCCTATCCTCTATCCTATCCTATCCTCTATCCTATCCTATCCTCTATCCTCTATCCTATCCTGTCCTCTATCCTATCCTATCCTCTATCCTATCCTATCCTCTATAATATCCTATCCTCTATCCTATCCTATCCTCTATCCTATCCTATCCTCTATACTATCCTATCCTCTATCCTATCCTATCCTCTATCCTATCCTATGCTCTATCCTATCCTATCGTCTATCCTATCCTCTATCCTATCCTATCATCTATCCTATCCTATCCTCTATCCTATCCTATAGTCTATCCTATCCTATCCTCTATCCTATCCTATAGTCTATCCTATCCTATCCTCTATCCTATCCTATCCTCTATCCTATCCTATCCTGTATCCTATCCAATCCTCTATCTTATCCTATCATCTATCCTCTATCCTATCCAATCCTCTATCCTATCCTATCCAGTATCCTATCCTATCCTCTATCCTATCCTATTCTCTATCCTATCCTATCCTCTATCCTATCCTATCCTCTATCCTATCCTATCCTCTATCCTATCCTATCCTCTATCCTCTATCCGATCCTATCCTCTATCCCATCCTATCCTCTATCCTATCCTATCCTCTATCCTATCAAATCCCCTATCCTATCCTCTATCCTATCCTATCCTCTATCCTATCCTATCCTCTATCCTATCCTATCCTCTATCCTATCCTATCCTCTATATTATCCTATCCTCTATCCTATCCTATCGTCTATCCTCTCCTATCCCCTATCCTATCCTCTATCCTATCCTATCCTCTATCCTATCCTATCCTCTATCCTATCCTATCCTCTATATTATTCTATCCTCTATCCTATCCTATCCTCTATCCTATCCTATCCTCTATCCTATCCTATCCTCTATCCTATCCTATCCTCTACCCTATCCTATCCTCTATCCTATCCTATCCTCTATCCTATCAAATCCCCTATCCTATCCTCTATCCTATCCTATCCTCTATCCTATCCTATCTTCTATCCTATCCTATCCCCTATCCTATCAAATCCCCTATCCTATCCTCTATCCTATCCTATCCTGTATCCTATCCAATCCTCTATCCTATCCTATCATCTATCCTCTATCCTATCCAATCCTCTATCCTATCCTATCCACTATCCTATCATATCCTCTATCCTATAATATCCTCTATCCTATCATATCCTCTATCCAATCCTCTATCGTATCCTATCCTCTATCCTATCCTATCCTCTATCCTATCCTATCTTCTATCCTATCCTATCCTCTATCCTATCAAATCTCCTACCCTATCCTCTGTCCTATCCTATCCTCTATCCTACCCTATCCTCTATCCTATCCTATCCTCTATCCTATCCTATCCTCTATACTATCCTCTATCCTATCCTATCCTCTATTCTATCAAATCCCCTATCCTATCATCTATCCTATCCTACCCACTATAATATCGTATACTCTATCATATTCTATCCTCTATCCTGCAATATCATCTATCCGTTCCTACTCTCTATCCTAACCTATTCTCTATCCTATCCTCTATCCTATCCTCTATCCTACCCTATCATCTATCCTATCAAATCCCCTATCCTATCCTCTATCCTATCCTATCCTCTATCCTATCCTATCCTCTATCCTATCCTATCCTCTATCCTATCCTATCCTCTATCCTATCCTATCCTCTATCCTATCCTATCCTCTATATTATCCTATCCTCTATCCTATCCTATCGTCTATCCTCTCCTATCCCCTATCCTATCCTCTATCCTATCCTATCCTCTATCCTATCCTATCCTCTATATTATTCTATCCTCTATCCTATCCTATCCTCTATCCTATCCTATCCTCTATCCTATCCTATCCTCTATCCTATCCTATCCTCTATCCTATCCTATCCTCTATCCTATCCTATCCTCTATCCTATCCTATCGTCTATCCTATCGTCTATCCTATCCTCTATCCTATCCACTATCATACCCTATCATCTATCCTATCAAATCCCCTATCATATCCTCTATCCTATCGTATCCTCTACCCTATCCTATCTTCTATCCTATCCTATCCTCTATCCTATCAAATCCCCTATCCTATCCTCTATCCTATCCTATCCTCTATCCTATCCTATCCTCTATCCTATCCTATCCTCTATCCTATCTTATCCTCTATCCTCTATCCTATTCTATCCTCTATCCTATCCTATCGTCTATACTATCCTATCCTCTATCCTATCCTATCCCCTATCCTATCCTATGCTCTATAATATCCTATCGTCTATCCTATCCTCTATCCTATCCTATCCTATATCCTATCCTATCCACTACCCTATCATATCCTCTATCCTATAATATCCTCTATCCTATCATATCCTCTATCCAATCCTCTATCGTATCCTATCCTCTATCCTATCCTATCCTCTATCCTATCCTATCTTCTATCCTATCCTATCCTCTATCCTATCAAATCTCCTACCCTATCCTCTGTCCTATCCTATCCTCTATCCTACCCTATCCTCTATCCTATCCTATCCTCTATCCTATCCTTTCCTCTATACTATCCTCTATCCTATCCTATCCTCTATTCTATCAAATCCCCTATCCTAACATCTATCCTATCCTACCCACTATAATATCGTATACTCTATCATATCCTATCCTCTATCCTGCAATATCATCTATCCGTTCCTACTCTCTATCCTAACCTATTCTCTATCCTATCCTCTATCCTATCCTCTATCCTACCCTATCATCTATCCTATCAAATCCCCTATCCTATCCTCTATCCTATCCTATCCTGTATCCTATCCAATCCTCTATCCTATCCTATCATCTATCCTCTATCCTATCCAATCCTCTATCCTATCCTATCCACTATCCTATCATATCCTCTATCCTATAATATCCTCTATCCTATCATATCCTCTATCCAATCCTCTATCGTATCCTATCCTCTATCCTATCCTATCCTCTATCCTATCCTATCTTCTATCCTATCCTATCCTCTATCCTATCAAATCTCCTACCCTATCCTCTGTCCTATCCTATCCTCTATCCTACCCTATCCTCTATCCTATCCTATCCTCTATCCTATCCTATCCTCTATACTATCCTCTATCCTATCCTATCCTCTATTCTATCAAATCCCCTATCCTATCATCTATCCTATCCTACCCACTATAATATCGTATACTCTATCCTATCCTATCGTCTATCCTATCGTCTATCCTATGCTCTATCCTATCCACTATCATACCCTATCATCTATCCTATCAAATCCCCTATCATATCCTCTATCCTATCGTATCCTCTACCCTATCCTATCTGCTATCCTATCCTATCCTCTATCCTATCAAATCCCCTATCCTATCATCTATCCTATCCTATCCTCTATCCTATCCTATCCTCTATCCTATCCTATCCTCTATCCTATCTTATCCTCTATCCTCTATCCTATTCTATCCTCTATCCTATCCTATCGTCTATACTATCCTATCCTCTATCCTATCCTATCCCCTATCCTATCCTATGCTCTATAATATCCTATCGTCTATCCTATCCTCTATCCTATCCTATCCTATATCCTATCCTATCCTCTATCCTATCCCATCCTCTATCCTATCCTATCCTCTATCCTATCCTATCCTCTATCCTATCCTATCCTCTATCCTATCCTATCCTGTATCCTAACCAATCCTCTATCCTATCCTATCATCTATCCTTTATCCTATCCATTCCTCTATCCTATCCTATCCACTATCCTATCATATCCTCTATCCTATAATATCCTCTATCCTATCATATCCTCTATCCAATCCTCTATCGTATCCTATCCTCTATCCTATCCTATCCTCTATCCTATCCTATCTTCTATCCTATCCTTTCCTCTATACTATCCTCTATCCTATCCTATCCTCTATTCTATCAAATCCCCTATCCTAACATCTATCCTATCCTACCCACTATAATATCGTATACTCTATCATATCCTATCCTCTATCCTGCAATATCATCTATCCGTTCCTACTCTCTATCCTAACCTATTCTCTATCCTATCCTCTATCCTATCCTCTATCCTACCCTATCATCTATCCTATCAAATCCCCTATCCTATCCTCTATCCTATCCTATCCTATCCTCTATCCTATCAAATCCCCTATCCTATCCTCTATCCTATCCTATCCTCTATCCTATCCTATCCTCTATCCTATCCTATCCTCTATCCTATCTTATCCTCTATCCTCTATCCTATTCTATCCTCTATCCTATCCTATCGTCTATACTATCCTATCCTCTATCCTATCCTATCCCCTATCCTATCCTATGCTCTATAATATCCTATCGTCTATCCTATCCTCTATCCTATCCTATCCTATATCCTATCCTATCCACTATCCTATCATATCCTCTATCCTATAATATCCTCTATCCTATCATATCCTCTATCCAATCCTCTATCGTATCCTATCCTCTATCCTATCCTATCCTCTATCCTATCCTATCTTCTATCCTATCCTATCCTCTATCCTATCAAATCTCCTACCCTATCCTCTGTCCTATCCTATCCTCTATCCTACCCTATCCTCTATCCTATCCTATCCTCTATCCTATCCTTTCCTCTATACTATCCTCTATCCTATCCTATCCTCTATTCTATCAAATCCCCTATCCTAACATCTATCCTATCCTACCCACTATAATATCGTATACTCTATCATATCCTATCCTCTATCCTGCAATATCATCTATCCGTTCCTACTCTCTATCCTAACCTATTCTCTATCCTATCCTCTATCCTATCCTCTATCCTACCCTATCATCTATCCTATCAAATCCCCTATCCTATCCTCTATCCTATCCTATCCTGTATCCTATCCAATCCTCTATCCTATCCTATCATCTATCCTCTATCCTATCCAATCCTCTATCCTATCCTATCCACTATCTTATCATATCCTCTATCCTATAATATCCTCTATCCTATCATATCCTCTATCCAATCCTCTATCGTATCCTATCCTCTATCCTATCCTATCCTCTATCCTATCCTATCTTCTATCCTATCCTATCCTCTATCCTATCAAATCTCCTACCCTATCCTCTGTCCTATCCTATCCTCTATCCTACCCTATCCTCTATCCTATCCTATCCTCTATCCTATCCTATCCTCTATACTATCCTCTATCCTATCCTATCCTCTATTCTATCAAATCCCCTATCCTATCATCTATCCTATCCTACCCACTATAATATCGTATACTCTATCCTATCCTATCGTCTATCCTATCGTCTATCCTATGCTCTATCCTATCCACTATCATACCCTATCATCTATCCTATCAAATCCCCTATCATATCCTCTATCCTATCGTATCCTCTACCCTATCCTATCTGCTATCCTATCCTATCCTCTATCCTATCAAATCCCCTATCCTATCATCTATCCTATCCTATCCTCTATCCTATCCTATCCTCTATCCTATCCTATCCTCTATCCTATCTTATCCTCTATCCTCTATCCTATTCTATCCTCTATCCTATCCTATCGTCTATACTATCCTATCCTCTATCCTATCCTATCCCCTATCCTATCCTATGCTCTATAATATCCTATCGTCTATCCTATCCTCTATCCTATCCTATCCTATATCCTATCCTATCCTCTATCCTATCCCATCCTCTATCCTATCCTATCCTCTATCCTATCCTATCCTCTATCCTATCCTATCCTCTATCCTATCCTATCCTGTATCCTAACCAATCCTCTATCCTATCCTATCATCTATCCTCTATCCTATCCATTCCTCTATCCTATCCTATCCACTATCCTATCATATCCTCTATCCTATATTATCCTCTATCCTATCATATCCTCTATCCAATCCTCTATCGTATCCTATCCTCTATCCTATCCTATCCTCTATCCTATCCTATCTTCTATCCTATCCTTTCCTCTATACTATCCTCTATCCTATCCTATCCTCTATTCTATCAAATCCCCTATCCTAACATCTATCCTATCCTACCCACTATAATATCGTATACTCTATCATATCCTATCCTCTATCCTGCAATATCATCTATCCGTTCCTACTCTCTATCCTAACCTATTCTCTATCCTATCCTCTATCCTATCCTCTATCCTACCCTATCATCTATCCTATCAAATCCCCTATCCTATCCTCTATCCTATCCTATCCTCTATCCTATCCTATCTTCTATCCTATCCTATCCTCTATCCTATCAAATCCCCTATCCTATCCTCTATCCTATCCTATCCTCTATCCTATCCTATCCTCTATCCTATCCTATCGTCTATCCTATCCTATCCTCTATCCTATCCTATCTTCTATCCTATCCTATCCTCTATCCTATCAAATCCCCTATCCTATCCTCTATCCCAACCTATCCTGTATCCTATCCAATCCTCTATCCTATCCTATCATCTATCCTCTATCCTATCCAATCCTCTATCCTATCCTATCCACTATCCTATCATATCCTCTATCCTATAATATCCTCTATCCTATCATATCCTCTATCCAATCCTCTATCCTATCCTATCCTCTATCCTATCCTATCCTCAATCCTATCCTATCTTCTATCCTATCCTATCCTCTATCCTATCCTATCGTGTATACTATCCTATCCTCTATCCTATCCTATCCTCTATCCTATCCTATGCTCTATAATATCCTATCGTCTATCCTATCCTCTATCCTATCCTATCCTCTATCCTATCCTATCCTCTATCCTATCCTATCCTCTATCCTATCCTATCGTCTATACTATCCTATCCTCTATCCTATCCTATCCTCTATCCTATCCTATCCTCTATCCTATCCTATCCTCTATCCTATCCTATGCTCTATAATATCCTATCGTCTATCCTATCCTCTATCCTATCCTATCATCTATCCTCTATCCTATCCAATCCTCTATCCTATCCTATCCACTATCCTATCATATCCTCTATCCTATAATATCCTCTATCCTATCATATCCTCTATCCAATCCTCTATCGTATCCTATCCTCTATCCTATCAAATCCCCTACCCTATCCTCTGTCCTATCCTATCCTCTATCCTACCCTATCCTCTAACCTATCCTATCCTCTATCCTATGCTATCCTCTATACTATCCTCTATCCTATCCTATCCTCTATTCTATCAAATCCCCTATCCTATCATCTATCCTATCCTACCCACTATAATATCGTATACTCTATCATATTCTATCCTCTATCCTGCAATATCATCTATCCGTTCCTACTCTCTATCCTAACCTATTCTCTATCCTATCCTCTATCCTATCCTCTATCCTACCCTATCATCTATCCTATCAAATCCCCTATCCTATCCTCTATCTTATCCTATCCTCTATCCTATCCTATCCTCTATCCTATCCTATCCTCTATCCTATCCTATCCTCTATCCTATCCTATCCTCTATCCTATCCTATCCTCTATATTATCCTATCCTCTATCCTATCCTATCGTCTATCCTCTCCTATCCCCTATCCTATCCTCTATCCTATCCTATCCTCTATCCTATCCTATCCTCTATCCTATCCTATCCTCTATATTATTCTATCCTCTATCCTATCCTATCCTCTATCCTATCCTATCCTCTATCCTATCCTATCCTCTATCCTATCCTATCCTCTATCCTATCCTATCCTCTATCCTATCCTATCCTCTATCCTATCCTATCGTCTATCCTATCGTCTATCCTATCCTCTATCCTATCCACTATCATACCCTATCATCTATCCTATCAAATCCCCTATCATATCCTCTATCCTATCGTATCCTCTACCCTGTCCTATCTTCTATCCTATCCTATCCTCTATCCTATCAAATCCCCTATCCTATCCTCTATCCTATCCTATCCTCTATCCTATCCTATCCTCTATCCTATCCTATCCTCTATCCTATCTTATCCTCTATCCTCTATCCTATTCTATCCTCTATCCTATCCTATCGTCTATACTATCCTATCCTCTATCCTATCCTATCCCCTATCCTATCCTATGCTCTATAATATCCTATCGTCTATCCTATCCTCTATCCTATCCTATCCTATATCCTATCCTATCCACTATCCTATCATATCCTCTATCCTATAATATCCTCTATCCTATCATATCCTCTATCCAATCCTCTATCGTATCCTATCCTCTATCCTATCCTATCCTCTATCCTATCCTATCTTCTATCCTATCCTATCCTCTATCCTATCAAATCTCCTACCCTATCCTCTGTCCTATCCTATCCTCTATCCTACCCTATCCTCTATCCTATCCTATCCTCTATCCTATCCTTTCCTCTATACTATCCTCTATCCTATCCTATCCTCTATTCTATCAAATCCCCTATCCTAACATCTATCCTATCCTACCCACTATAATATCGTATACTCTATCATATCCTATCCTCTATCCTGCAATATCATCTATCCGTTCCTACTCTCTATCCTAACCTATTCTCTATCCTATCCTCTATCCTATCCTCTATCCTACCCTATCATCTATCCTATCAAATCCCCTATCCTATCCTCTATCCTATCCTATCCTGTATCCTATCCAATCCTCTATCCTATCCTATCATCTATCCTCTATCCTATCCAATCCTCTATCCTATCCTATCCACTATCCTATCATATCCTCTATCCTATAATATCCTCTATCCTATCATATCCTCTATCCAATCCTCTATCGTATCCTATCCTCTATCCTATCCTATCCTCTATCCTATCCTATCTTCTATCCTATCCTATCCTCTATCCTATCAAATCTCCTACCCTATCCTCTGTCCTATCCTATCCTCTATCCTACCCTATCCTCTATCCTATCCTATCCTCTATCCTATCCTATCCTCTATACTATCCTCTATCCTATCCTATCCTCTATTCTATCAAATCCCCTATCCTATCATCTATCCTATCCTACCCACTATAATATCGTATACTCTATCATATCCTATCCTCTATCCTGCAATATCATCTATCCGTTCCTACTCTCTATCCTAACCTATTCTCTATCCTATCCTCTATGCTATCCTCTATCCTACCCTATCATCTATCCTATCAAATCCCCTATCCTATCTTCTATCCTGTCGTATCCTCTATCCTATCCTATCTTCTATCCTATCCTATCCTCTATCCTATCAAATCCCCTATCCTATCCTCTATCCTATCCTATCCTATCCTCTATCCTATCCTATCCTCTATCCTATCCTATCCTCTATCCTATCCTATCCTCTATCCTATCCTATCCTCTATCCTATCCTATCCTCTATATTATCCTATCCTCTATCCTATCCTATCGTCTATCCTCTCCTATCCCCTATCCTATCCTCTATCCTATCCTATCCTCTATCCTATCCTATCCTATCCTCTATCCTATCCTATCCTCTATCCTATCCTATCCTCTATATTAGTCTATCCTCTATCCTATCCTATCCTCTATCCTATCCTATCCTCTATCCTATCCTATCCTCTATCCTATCCTATCCTCTATCCTATCCTATCCTCTATCCTATCCTATCCTCTATCCTATCCTATCCTCTATCCTATCCTATCCTCTATCCTATCCTATCGTCTATCCTATCGTCTATCCTATGCTCTATCCTATCCACTATCATACCCTATCATCTATCCTATCAAATCCCCTATCATATCCTCTATCCTATCGTATCCTCTACCCTATCCTATCTTCTATCCTATCCTATCCTCTATCCTATCAAATCCCCTATCCTATCCTCTATCCTATCCTATCCTCTATCCTATCCTATCCTCTATCCTATCCTATCCTCTATCCTATCAAATCCCCTATCCTATCCTCTATCCTATCCTATCCTCTATCCTATCCTATCTTCTATCCTATCCTATCCCCTATCCTATCAAATCCCCTATCCTATCCTCTATCCTATCCTATCCTGTATCCCATCCAATCCTCTATCCTATCCAATCCTCTATCCTATCCTATCCACTATCCTATCATATCCTCTATCCTATAATATCCTCTATCCTATCATATCCTCTATCCAATCCTCTATCGTATCCTATCCTCTATCCTATCCTATCCTCTATCCTATCCTATCTTCTATCCTATCCTATCCTCTATCCTATCAAATCTCCTACCCTATCCTCTGTCCTATCCTATCCTCTATCCTACCCTATCCTCTATCCTATCCTATCCTCTATCCTATCCTATCCTCTATACTATCCTCTATCCTATCCTATCCTCTATTCTATCAAATCCCCTATCCTATCATCTATCCTATCCTACCCACTATAATATCGTATACTCTATCATATCCTATCCTCTATCCTGCAATATCATCTATCCGTTCCTACTCTCTATCCTAACCTATTCTCTATCCTATCCTCTATCCTATCCTCTATCCTACCCTATCATCTATCCTATCAAATCCCCTATCCTATCTTCTATCCTGTCGTATCCTCTATCCTATCCTATCTTCTATCCTATCCTATCCTCTATCCTATCAAATCCCCTATCCTATCCTCTATCCTATCCTATCCTCTATCCTATCCTATCCTCTATCCTATCCTATCCTCTATCCTATCCTATCCTCTATCCTATCCTATCCTCTATATTATCCTATCCTCTATCCTATCCTATCGTCTATCCTCTCCTATCCCCTATCCTATCCTCTATCCTATCCTATCCTCTATCCTATCCTATCCTCTATCCTATCCTATCCTCTATATTATTCTATCCTCTATCCTATCCTATCCTCTATCCTATCAAATCCCCTATCCTATCCTCTATCCTATCCTATCCTCTATCCTATCCTATCCTCTATCCTATCCTATCCTCTATATTATCCTATCCTCTATCCTATCCTATCGTCTATCCTCTCCTATCCCCTATCCTATCCTCTATCCTATCCTATCCTCTATCCTATCCTATCCTCTATCCTATCCTATCCTCTATATTATTCTATCCTCTATCCTATCCTATCCTCTATCCTATCCTATCCTCTATCCTATCCTATCCTCTATCCTATCCTATCCTCTATCCTATCCTATCCTCTACCCTATCCTATCCTCTATCCTATCCTATCGTCTATCCTATCGTCTATCCTATCCTCTATCCTATCCTATCTTCTATCCTATCCTATCCCCTATCCTATCAAATCCCCTATCCTATCCTCTATCCTATCCTATCCTGTATCCTATCCAATCCTCTATCCTATCCTATCATCTATCCTCTATCCTATCCAATCCTCTATCCTATCCTATCCACTATCCTATCATATCCTCTATCCTATAATATCCTCTATCCTATCATATCCTCTATCCAATCCTCTATCGTATCCTATCCTCTATCCTATCCTATCCTCTATCCTATCCTATCTTCTATCCTATCCTATCCTCTATCCTATCAAATCTCCTACCCTATCCTCTGTCCTATCCTATCCTCTATCCTACCCTATCCTCTATCCTATCCTATCCTCTATCCTATCCTTTCCTCTATACTATCCTCTATCCTATCCTATCCTCTATTCTATCAAATCCCCTATCCTAACATCTATCCTATCCTACCCACTATAATATCGTATACTCTATCATATCCTATCCTCTATCCTGCAATATCATCTATCCGTTCCTACTCTCTATCCTAACCTATTCTCTATCCTATCCTCTATCCTATCCTCTATCCTACCCTATCATCTATCCTATCAAATCCCCTATCCTATCCTCTATCCTATCCTATCCTGTATCCTATCCAATCCTCTATCCTATCCTATCATCTATCCTCTATCCTATCCAATCCTCTATCCTATCCTATCCACTATCCTATCATATCCTCTATCCTATAATATCCTCTATCCTATCATATCCTCTATCCAATCCTCTATCGTATCCTATCCTCTATCCTATCCTATCCTCTATCCTATCCTATCTTCTATCCTATCCTATCCTCTATCCTATCAAATCTCCTACCCTATCCTCTGTCCTATCCTATCCTCTATCCTACCCTATCCTCTATCCTATCCTATCCTCTATCCTATCCTATCCTCTATACTATCCTCTATCCTATCCTATCCTCTATTCTATCAAATCCCCTATCCTATCATCTATCCTATCCTACCCACTATAATATCGTATACTCTATCATATCCTATCCTCTATCCTGCAATATCATCTATCCGTTCCTACTCTCTATCCTAACCTATTCTCTATCCTATCCTCTATGCTATCCTCTATCCTACCCTATCATCTATCCTATCAAATCCCCTATCCTATCTTCTATCCTGTCGTATCCTCTATCCTATCCTATCTTCTATCCTATCCTATCCTCTATCCTATCAAATCCCCTATCCTATCCTCTATCCTATCCTATCCTCTATCCTATCCTATCCTCTATCCTATCCTATCCTCTATCCTATCCTATCCTCTATCCTATCCTATCCTCTATATTATCCTATCCTCTATCCTATCCTATCGTCTATCCTCTCCTATCCCCTATCCTATCCTCTATCCTATCCTATCCTCTATCCTATCCTATCCTCTATCCTATCCTATCCTCTATCCTATCCTATCCTCTATCCTATCCTATCCTCTATATTAGTCTATCCTCTATCCTATCCTATCCTCTATCCTATCCTATCCTCTATCCTATCCTATCCTCTATCCTATCCTATCCTCTATCCTATCCTATCCTCTATCCTATCCTATCCTCTATCCTATCCTATCCTCTATCCTATCCTATCGTCTATCCTATCGTCTATCCTATGCTCTATCCTATCCACTATCATACCCTATCATCTATCCTATCAAATCCCCTATCATATCCTCTATCCTATCGTATCCTCTACCCTATCCTATCTTCTATCCTATCCTATCCTCTATCCTATCAAATCCCCTATCCTATCCTCTATCCTATCCTATCCTCTATCCTATCCTATCCTCTATCCTATCCTATCCTCTATCCTATCAAATCCCCTATCCTATCCTATGCTCTATAATATCCTATCGTCTATCCTATCCTCTATCCTATCCTATCCTATATCCTATCCTATCCTCTATCCTATCCCATCCTCTATCCTATCCTATCCTCTATCCTATCCAATCCTCTATCCTATCCAATCCTCTATCCTATCCTATCCACTATCCTATCATATCCTCTATCCTATAATATCCTCTATCCTATCATATCCTCTATCCAATCCTCTATCGTATCCTATCCTCTATCCTATCCTATCCTCTATCCTATCCTATCTTCTATCCTATCCTATCCTCTATCCTATCAAATCTCCTACCCTATCCTCTGTCCTATCCTATCCTCTATCCTACCCTATCCTCTATCCTATCCTATCCTCTATCCTATCCTATCCTCTATACTATCCTCTATCCTATCCTATCCTCTATTCTATCAAATCCCCTATCCTATCATCTATCCTATCCTACCCACTATAATATCGTATACTCTATCATATCCTATCCTCTATCCTGCAATATCATCTATCCGTTCCTACTCTCTATCCTAACCTATTCTCTATCCTATCCTCTATCCTATCCTCTATCCTACCCTATCATCTATCCTATCAAATCCCCTATCCTATCTTCTATCCTGTCGTATCCTCTATCCTATCCTATCTTCTATCCTATCCTATCCTCTATCCTATCAAATCCCCTATCCTATCCTCTATCCTATCCTATCCTCTATCCTATCCTATCCTCTATCCTATCCTATCCTCTATCCTATCCTATCCTCTATCCTATCCTATCCTCTATATTATCCTATCCTCTATCCTATCCTATCGTCTATCCTCTCCTATCCCCTATCCTATCCTCTATCCTATCCTATCCTCTATCCTATCCTATCCTCTATCCTATCCTATCCTCTATATTATTCTATCCTCTATCCTATCCTATCCTCTATCCTATCAAATCCCCTATCCTATCCTCTATCCTATCCTATCCTCTATCCTATCCTATCCTCTATCCTATCCTATCCTCTATATTATCCTATCCTCTATCCTATCCTATCGTCTATCCTCTCCTATCCCCTATCCTATCCTCTATCCTATCCTATCCTCTATCCTATCCTATCCTCTATCCTATCCTATCCTCTATATTATTCTATCCTCTATCCTATCCTATCCTCTATCCTATCCTATCCTCTATCCTATCCTATCCTCTATCCTATCCTATCCTCTATCCTATCCTATCCTCTACCCTATCCTATCCTCTATCCTATCCTATCGTCTATCCTATCGTCTATCCTATCCTCTATACTATCCTCTATCCTATCCTATCCTCTATCCTATCAAATCCCCTATCCTATCCTCTATCCTATCCTATCCTCTATCCTATCCTATCTTCTATCCTATCCTATCCCCTATCCTATCAAATCCCCTATCCTATCCTCTATCCTATCCTATCCTGTATCCTATCCAATCCTCTATCCTATCCTATCATCTATCCTCTATCCTATCCAATCCTCTATCCTATCCTATCCACTATCCTATCATATCCTCTATCCTATAATATCCTCTATCCTATCATATCCTCTATCCAATCCTCTATCGTATCCTATCCTCTATCCTATCCTATCCTCTATCCTATCCTATCTTCTATCCTATCCTATCCTCTATCCTATCAAATCTCCTACCCTATCCTCTGTCCTATCCTATCCTCCATCCTACCCTATCCTCTATCCTATCCTATCCTCTATCCTATCCTATCCTCTATACTATCCTCTATCCTATCCTATCCTCTATTCTATCAAATCCCCTATCCTATCATCTATCCTATCCTACCCACTATAATATCGTATACTCTATCATATCCTATCCTCTATCCTGCAATATCATCTATCCGTTCCTACTCTCTATCCTAACCTATTCTCTATCCTATCCTCTATCCTATCCTCTATCCTACCCTATCATCTATCCTATCAAATCCCCTATCCTATCTTCTATCCTGTCGTATCCTCTATCCTATCCTATCTTCTATCCTATCCTATCCTCTATCCTATCAAATCCCCTATCCTATCCTCTATCCTATCCTATCCTCTATCCTATCCTATCCTCTATCCTATCCTATCCTCTATCCTATCCTATCCTCTATCCTATCCTATCCTCTATCCTATCCTATCCTCTATATTATCCTATCCTCTATCCTATCCTATCGTCTATCCTCTCCTATCCCCTATCCTATCCTCTATCCTATCCTATCCTCTATCCTATCCTATCCTCTATCCTATCCTATCCTCTATATTATTCTATCCTCTATCCTATCCTATCCTCTATCCTATCCTATCCTCTATCCTATCCTATCCTCTATCCTATCCTATCCTCTATCCTATCCTATCCTCTATCCTATCCTATCCTCTATCCTATCCTATCGTCTATCCTATCGTCTATCCTATGCTCTATCCTATCCACTATCATACCCTATCATCTATCCTATCAAATCCCCTATCATATCCTCTATCCTATCGTATCCTCTACCCTATCCTATCTTCTATCCTATCCTATCCTCTATCCTATCAAATCCCCTATCCTATCCTCTATCCTATCCTATCCTCTATCCTATCCTATCCTCTATCCTATCTTATCCTCTATCCTCTATCCTATTCTATCCTCTATCCTATCCTATCGTCTATACTATCCTATCCTCTATCCTATCCTATCCCCTATCCTATCCTATGCTCTATAATATCCTATCGTCTATCCTATCCTCTATCCTATCCTATCCTATATCCTATCCTATCCTCTATCCTATCCCATCCTCTATCCTATCCTATCCTCTATCCTATCCTATCCTCTATCCTATCCTATCCTCTATCCTATCCTATCCTGTATCCTAACCAATCCTCTATCCTATCCTATCATCTATCCTCTATCCTATCCATTCCTCTATCCTATCCTATCCACTATCCTATCATATCCTCTATCCTATAATATCCTCTATCCTATCATATCCTCTATCCAATCCTCTATCGTATCCTATCCTCTATCCTATCCTATCCTCTATCCTATCCTATCTTCTATCCTATCCTTTCCTCTATACTATCCTCTATCCTATCCTATCCTCTATTCTATCAAATCCCCTATCCTAACATCTATCCTATCCTACCCACTATAATATCGTATACTCTATCATATCCTATCCTCTATCCTGCAATATCATCTATCCGTTCCTACTCTCTATCCTAACCTATTCTCTATCCTATCCTCTATCCTATCCTCTATCCTACCCTATCATCTATCCTATCAAATCCCCTATCCTATCCTCTATCCTATCCTATCCTCTATCCTATCCTATCTTCTATCCTATCCTATCCTCTATCCTATCAAATCCCCTATCCTATCCTCTATCCTATCCTATCCTCTATCCTATCCTATCCTCTATCCTATCCTATCGTCTATCCTATCCTCTATCCTATCCTATCCTCTATCCTATCCTGTCCTCTATCCTATCCTATCCTCTATCCTATCCTATCCTCTATATTATTCTATCCTCTATCCTATCCTATCCTCTATCCTATCCTATCCTCTATCCTATCCTATCCTCTATCCTATCCTATCCTCTATCCTATCCTATCCTCTATCCTATCCTATCCTCTATCCTATCCTATCCTCTATCCTATCCTATCGTCTATCCTATCCTCTATCCTATCCTATCCTCTATCCTATCCTGTCCTCTATCCTATCCTATCCTCTATCCTATCCTATCCTCTATCCTATCCTATCCTCTATCCTATCCTATCCTGTATCCTAACCAATCCTCTATCCTATCCTATCATCTATCCTCTATCCTATCCATTCCTCTATCCTATCCTATCCACTATCCTATCATATCCTCTATCCTATAATATCCTCTATCCTATCATATCCTCTATCCAATCCTCTATCGTATCCTATCCTCTATCCTATCCTATCCTCTATCCTATCCTATCTTCTATCCTATCCTTTCCTCTATACTATCCTCTATCCTATCCTATCCTCTATTCTATCAAATCCCCTATCCTAACATCTATCCTATCCTACCCACTATAATATCGTATACTCTATCATATCCTATCCTCTATCCTGCAATATCATCTATCCGTTCCTACTCTCTATCCTAACCTATTCTCTATCCTATCCTCTATCCTATCCTCTATCCTACCCTATCATCTATCCTATCAAATCCCCTATCCTATCCTCTATCCTATCCTATCCTCTATCCTATCCTATCTTCTATCCTATCCTATCCTCTATCCTATCAAATCCCCTATCCTATCCTCTATCCTATCCTATCCTCTATCCTATCCTATCCTCTATCCTATCCTATCGTCTATCCTATCCTCTATCCTATCCTATCCTCTATCCTATCCTGTCCTCTATCCTATCCTATCCTCTATCCTATCCTATCCTCTATCCTATCCTATCCTCTATCCTATCCTATCTTCTATCCTATCCTATCCTCTATCCTATCAAATCCCCTTTCCTATCCTCTATCCCAACCTATCCTGTATCCTATCCAATCCTCTATCCTATCCTATCATCTATCCTCTATCCTATCCAATCCTCTATCCTATCCTATCCACTATCCTATCATATCCTCTATCCTATAATATCCTCTATCCTATCATATCCTCTATCCAATCCTCTATCCTATCCTATCCTCTATCCTATTATATCCTCAATCCTATCCTATCTTCTATCCTATCCTATCCTCTATCCTATCCTATCGTGTATACTATCCTATCCTCTATCCTATCCTATCCTCTATCCTATCCTATGCTCTATAATATCCTATCGTCTATCCTATCCTCTATCCTATCCTATCCTCTATCCTATCCTATCCTCTATCCTATCCTATCCTCTATCCTATCCTATCGTCTATACTATCCTATCCTCTATCCTATCCTATCCTCTATCCTATCCTATCCTCTATCCTATCCTATGCTCTATAATATCCTATCGTCTATCCAATCCTCTATCCTATCCTATCATCTATCCTCTATCCTATCCAATCCTCTATCCTATCCTATCCACTATCCTATCATATCCTCTATCCTATAATATCCTCAATCCTATCATATCCTCTATCCAATCCTCTATCGTATCCTATCCTCTATCCTATCCTATCCTCTATCCTATCCTATCTTCCATCCTATCCTATCCTCTATCCTATCAAATCTCCTACCCTATCCTCTGTCCTATCCTATCCTCTATCCTACCCTATCCTCTATCCTATCCTATCCTCTATCCTATCCTCTATCCTATCCTATCCTCTATTCTATCAAATCCCCTATCCTATCATCTATCCTATCCTACCCACTATAATATCGTATACTCTATCATATCCTATCCTCTATCCTGCAATATCATCTATCCGTTCCTACTCTCTATCCTAACCTATTCTCTATCCTATCCTCTATCCTATCCTCTATCCTACCCTATCATCTATCCTATCAAATCCCCTATCCTATCTTCTATCCTGTCGTATCCTCTATCCTATCCTATCTTCTATCCTATCCTATCCTCTATCCTATCAAATCCCCTATCCTATCCTCTATCCTATCCTATCCTCTATCCTATCCTATCCTCTATCCTATCCTATCCTCTATCCTATCCTATCCTCTATATTATCCTATCCTCTATCCTATCCTATCCTCTATCCTATCCTATCCTCTATCCTATCCTATCCTCTATATTATTCTATCCTCTATCCTATCCTATCCTCTATCCTATCCTATCCTCTATCCTATCCTATCCTCTATCCTATCCTATCCTCTATCCTATCCTATCCTCTATCCTATCCTATCCTCTATCCTATCCTATCCTCTATCCTATCCTATCCTCTATCCTATCCTATCGTCTATCCTATCGTCTATCCTATCCTCTATACTATCCTCTATCCTATCCTATCCTCTATCCTATCAAATCCCCTATCCTATCCTCTATCCTATCCTATCCTCTATCCTATCCTATCTTCTATCCTATCCTATCCCCTATCCTATCAAATCCCCTATCCTATCCTCTATCCTATCCCATCCTGTATCCCATCCAATCCTCTATCCTATCCAATCCTCTATCCTATCCTATCCACTATCCTATCATATCCTCCATCCTATAATATCCTCTATCCTATCATATCCTCTATCCAATCCTCTATCGTATCCTATCCTCTATCCTATCCTATCCTCTATCCTATCCTATCTTCTATCCTATCCTATCCTCTATCCTATCAAATCTCCTACCCTATCCTCTGTCCTATCCTATCCTCTATCCTACCCTATCCTCTATCCTATCCTATCCTCTATCCTATCCTATCCTCTATACTATCCTCTATCCTATCCTATCCTCTATTCTATCAAATCCCCTATCCTATCATCTATCCTATCCTACCCACTATAATATCGTATACTCTATCATATCCTATCCTCTATCCTGCAATATCATCTATCCGTTCCTACTCTCTATCCTAACCTATTCTCTATCCTATCCTCTATCCTATCCTCTATCCTACCCTATCATCTATCCTATCAAATCCCCTATCCTATCTTCTATCCTGTCGTATCCTCTATCCTATCCTATCTTCTATCCTATCCTATCCTCTATCCTATCAAATCCCCTATCCTATCCTCTATCCTATCCTATCCTCTATCCTATCCTATCCTCTATCCTATCCTATCCTCTATCCTATCCTATCCTCTATCCTATCCTATCCTCTATATTATCCAATCCTCTATCCTATCCTATCGTCTATCCTCTCCTATCCCCTATCCTATCCTCTATCCTATCCTATCCTCTATCCTATCCTATCCTCTATCCTATCCTATCCTCTATATTATTCTATCCTCTATCCTATCCTATCCTCTATCCTATCAAATCCCCTATCCTATCCTCTATCCTATCCTATCCTCTATCCTATCCTATCCTCTATCCTATCCTATCCTCTATCCTATCCTATCCTCTATATTATCCTATCCTCTATCCTATCCTATCGTCTATCCTCTCCTATCCCCTATCCTATCCTCTATCCTATCCTATCCTCTATCCTATCCTATCCTCTATCCTATCCTATCCTCTATATTATTCTATCCTCTATCCTATCCTATCCTCTATCCTATCCTATCCTCTATCCTATCCTATCCTCTATCCTATCCTATCCTCTACCCTATCCTATCCTCTATCCTATCCTATCCTCTATCCTATCAAATCCCCTATCCTATCCTCTATCCTATCCTATCCTCTATCCTATCCTATCTTCTATCCTATCCTATCCCCTATCCTATCAAATCCCCTATCCTATCCTCTATCCTATCCTATCCTGTATCCTATCCAATCCTCTATCCTATCCTATCATCTATCCTCTATCCTATCCAATCCTCTATCCTATCCTATCCACTATCCTATCATATCCTCTATCCTATAATATCCTCTATCCTATCATATCCTCTATCCAATCCTCTATCGTATCCTATCCTCTATCCTATCCTATCCTCTATCCTATCCTATCTTCTATCCTATCCTATCCTCTATCCTATCAAATCTCCTACCCTATCCTCTGTCCTATCCTATCCTCTATCCTACCCTATCCTCTATCCTATCCTATCCTCTATCCTATCCTATCCTCTATACTATCCTCTATCCTATCCTATCCTCTATTCTATCAAATCCCCTATCCTATCATCTATCCTATCCTACCCACTATAATATCGTATACTCTATCATATTCTATCCTCTATCCTGCAATATCATCTATCCGTTCCTACTCTCTATCCTAACCTATTCTCTATCCTATCCTCTATCCTATCCTCTATCCTACCCTATCATCTATCCTATCAAATCCCCTATCCTATCCTCTATCCTATCCTATCCTCTATCCTATCCTATCCTCTATCCTATCCTATCCTCTATCCTATCCTATCCTCTATCCTATCCTATCCTCTATCCTATCCTATCCTCTATATTATCCTATCCTCTATCCTATCCTATCGTCTATCCTCTCCTATCCCCTATCCTATCCTCTATCCTATCCTATCCTCTATCCTATCCTATCCTCTATATTATTCTATCCTCTATCCTATCCTATCCTCTATCCTATCCTATCCTCTATCCTATCCTATCCTCTATCCTATCCTATCCTCTATCCTATCCTATCCTCTATCCTATCCTATCCTCTATCCTATCCTATCCTCTATCCTATCCTATCGTCTATCCTATCGTCTATCCTATCCTCTATCCTATCCACTATCATACCCTATCATCTATCCTATCAAATCCCCTATCATATCCTCTATCCTATCGTATCCTCTACCCTATCCTATCTTCTATCCTATCCTATCCTCTATCCTATCAAATCCCCTATCCTATCCTCTATCCTATCCTATCCTCTATCCTATCCTATCCTCTATCCTATCCTATCCTCTATCCTATCTTATCCTCTATCCTCTATCCTATTCTATCCTCTATCCTATCCTATCGTCTATACTATCCTATCCTCTATCCTATCCTATCCCCTATCCTATCCTATGCTCTATAATATCCTATCGTCTATCCTATCCTCTATCCTATCCTATCCTATATCCTATCCTATCCACTATCCTATCATATCCTCTATCCTATAATATCCTCTATCCTATCATATCCTCTATCCAATCCTCTATCGTATCCTATCCTCTATCCTATCCTATCCTCTATCCTATCCTATCTTCTATCCTATCCTATCCTCTATCCTATCAAATCTCCTACCCTATCCTCTGTCCTATCCTATCCTCTATCCTACCCTATCCTCTATCCTATCCTATCCTCTATCCTATCCTTTCCTCTATACTATCCTCTATCCTATCCTATCCTCTATTCTATCAAATCCCCTATCCTAACATCTATCCTATCCTACCCACTATAATATCGTATACTCTATCATATCCTATCCTCTATCCTGCAATATCATCTATCCGTTCCTACTCTCTATCCTAACCTATTCTCTATCCTATCCTCTATCCTATCCTCTATCCTACCCTATCATCTATCCTATCAAATCCCCTATCCTATCCTCTATCCTATCCTATCCTGTATCCTATCCAATCCTCTATCCTATCCTATCATCTATCCTCTATCCTATCCAATCCTCTATCCTATCCTATCCACTATCCTATCATATCCTCTATCCTATAATATCCTCTATCCTATCATATCCTCTATCCAATCCTCTATCGTATCCTATCCTCTATCCTATCCTATCCTCTATCCTATCCTATCTTCTATCCTATCCTATCCTCTATCCTATCAAATCTCCTACCCTATCCTCTGTCCTATCCTATCCTCTATCCTACCCTATCCTCTATCCTATCCTATCCTCTATCCTATCCTATCCTCTATACTATCCTCTATCCTATCCTATCCTCTATTCTATCAAATCCCCTATCCTATCATCTATCCTATCCTACCCACTATAATATCGTATACTCTATCCTATCCTATCGTCTATCCTATCGTCTATCCTATGCTCTATCCTATCCACTATCATACCCTATCATCTATCCTATCAAATCCCCTATCATATCCTCTATCCTATCGTATCCTCTACCCTATCCTATCTGCTATCCTATCCTATCCTCTATCCTATCAAATCCCCTATCCTATCATCTATCCTATCCTATCCTCTATCCTATCCTATCCTCTATCC